>NC_133389.1:154642517-154945547 GCF_047511655.1 Castor canadensis | reverse complement strand
TCAATCTTTGTACATTAGTATGTGTAATAGAACTATAAACAGGGCCACACATTTAAGATGAAAATAATGTAAGATTTCTTTGGGGCTCCTTGGTCATGAGAACTTCCTTCTCAGGCTCCTAAAAATATTTCCAGTGGTAGAGAATTTAACGGAAGAAGATGAGAGTTACATGCAGCATGCAGCAGTTTTTATCACTCCCACAATCTTTTCTTTCTCAGCGATCTAACCTCTTAAGCTCTTTATTAGAAAGAAGTAGGGGGAAAAGTCTAAGAGTGTGAAACAGCTCTTCCCCGCTGTTATTACTAGAGAATCTGGAGAAAGAAGGAAAGAAACAAAATCATAATCTTGCCCCTGAACATGATGGAGGTAATGAGGCATCAAGGCCACTTACTGCTGAAAACATAATTGGCACATAAACACAAGAGACGCTCGGTGATAGGGAAGACTTCTTTGTTTCAGAAACGGAGGGATGCCAACAATTCATTACCCTTCTGTTGTGTAGAGTGGCAATTCTAAGAGGCAAATGGATATTCCCTGCCCCCCCAATAGTGTACCCCCTAGAAGAAAGGGATTTCTGCAGTAATTGCTAGCTTAGTAACTTTAAAGGTTTATACCTTAAAAAATATGTACGAATTATGCTCCAGGAAGGACACAAGAAGAGAAGGCAGGCTACTTGGTAATGAAGGGAAAGCTTGGAATTAACATACAACAGTACCTCACACATGTAGAGAAAGATTAGGAACACTTAGAGATTCGAGCTGACTTCCCAGAGAGCATCTAGGGAGTCATTCGTAAGGGAAAAGAGGGATAATACAGTCATCTCTAACACAACCCTATTGATAACATACATGTTAATATATACATGTGTATAAAGAAATGACCATATCTTTCTTTACTTATCATTTTAATGTAAAAGTTTCCATAGGAAAAACTTCCAGACTTTCTTTGGATTCCTTTGTAGTTTTTTACTTGTTTTAAGTGGTCAGCTGGCATACAGGTTTAAGATTTTTAGTTTTATAATTATATTTTGAAAACCTTTCCTCTCAAACATTTTGAGTCAGCATACATTATACCACTGTGCACACACAGCCAAGCAATAATTCATTTCTGTGGAAGACAGAGACATCGCACGTATTAATTAGAAAGCCTTTCACTGACTGGTGGGTAGAAACAGGTTCCAACTGCTGCTCAAACACAGCCAGTGATTTCCAGGAAGGGGAAGAGAAAGTCAGCTACAGGGAATTTCTTACCCGATCTGTGTCCCGCCAAGGAATGGATTTTGCTTTCATCAGGCACTGAGAAGAAAGAGACACAAGGATTAGACTTGCTCATAAATCAGATATTTTAAAACAATAAATTAATATAGATATTCATAATAAGTTAAATCTTTTCTGGCAAAGACTTGAGAATTCTTTTTTCTCCCAGTTTACCCTGGGGCACCTCAGTTTTATCGATACACATTTTAAAGACAGCTATGGAAAAAAACAGATGTGTATTAGATTTTTGATGAATATAACATTTTAAAATCTTTTCAATACTTTCAGCTGAATTGTTATTGCTATGTCTACAAGAGGAGAAAGAAAATTCAAAGACTTAGAGATGTATAGAATATGTAATAAAGCTCTTTGAACATAAAAGCAATATGTGTATGTTGAAGACTCAAGAATCAGACTTCTGTATCTGGTCAAAATGGAGGAAAGGGGGAAAGATTTATTTTCCCTGAAAAATTTTTAAGAGCTAGACAAAACATGAAATGATGACATTGAACTGATTAAACATCAGACAACAAAAGACAGTGACTCCACAAAGGATAGGTAAAACTTTCTCAAAGAAAACTCAGCCCAGATGGCTTTACTGGCAAATTCTCCTAACATTTAAGGAAGAAATAATATTGATTCTGTAGAAGCCTTTCCAGAAAACTTAGAAGAGGGTTTCTAAGACCACAAGGCTTTCGTTTAACTGAAACTAATATCAGGAAATGACATTATCTGAAAATTTCTAACCAATATTCCTTATGAACACAGATGCAAAATTCATAATTTTTAAGTGACTCTTCCAGGATGACCACGGCAATATCCAACAATACCTGTCCATTTATTCACTATGTGCCAAGGGTTGAACAAAGTGAGGAGAATTTGCTAACAAGGAGGATCTACTCTATTTGATGGGTCTCAGAGTAAGATATCTCTCTTTCTTCTTCCCACAACTATCCATTCCCATTTCACAGATGATAAATTATCTTTCTACACTAGGATCCTGGGTTAGAAACTTCCCAGTTCTATGTGGTTATTTAAAGTCATAAAGTTGTTTTAATAAGTATTTTCACTTTCTGCACCTCACTCTCACAATGTATAAATTGTAGCAAATACTGCTTTTGGGGTTTGTGGGGAGGAGGATATGTATGAGTTTATGCAAAGTTCTTAGAAAGTCATATAGTAAGCACTTAGTAAGTATTAGCTGTTAACATCATCATCAATGAGAAACCAAACAGAAAAGTAGAACCATGTAATGAGACAGAGGTAGGCTGAGTTCTGGGATTACCAAGCAAGTTACTAAACTCTTTTTAACTTCAGTTTTCCTGTGTGAAAAATGGTGATAGAAACAGTGTACAGGAAGTTGTGGGAGCCAAATGAAAAAATACACACACAAAAAGTACTTTGCACAGTGACAGGTACGTAATCCTCAATACTTAAAACTTCTTATAAGTGGAAGCTGAGAGAAATGGCAAGGGTGATGAGTTTGATGAAGGCTGTAGTGTTTATGATCTCACTTGTTCAGCATTGTAAGAAACAGAGAATAGTTGAGAACATGCCATGCTTCAGCAAGGCGCTAGGAAATTTTACATGGTATCAAACATGGATGATCAAACATCCACAGCAGATGCTCTGTTCATCCTGTAGTAGACAAAAGGCAAGGAGACACAGGAGACTATATGGTCTTACTAGGTACAGTTATTCTGAAAAAGCAGTTTGCATAAAGTTAAGCCTTTTGATGTTGCTTCATTTTTGTCTTTGTTTTTTAATATAAATAACTTAAGTATTCCAAATTTCCCAGCCATGTTAGGTTTAACAATGAACACCTTAACTTTTTGGCTGAATAATGCCTATTATTCCTAGTGGGAGTACTTATCATTATTTTAATTGACAATTTGAAATTCTTTAGGATGCTAAAATAAACTATTTTTAAAAATAGTGTGGAAAACCCAAATGGGTGATAGGCATAAAGATTAGGGGTCTTGCTCCATAATATTCACTGACACAGATGACTATCTTTAGGACAGAAGATAAATGAATAAACATAATAGAAAAGAGAAGGAATTGTAATGACTTAATTAATAGAATACATTTTATTTAAAAGGTTAAATTTGGAACAATCATCTTTTATACACCTGCTTAGTGCTGGAAAGCAATTTAAATAACAGTAGCAAATGAGAAAATGAGGTAAAATTACACACACCACCATGTTATTTTTTAAATGGCAAGTGTTATAATTAATACTCAACTTCCTTTATAACCTACATCACCTTAGAGCTACTATTAAGGTTATCTCTTGGGGTTGGTGCTTAAGTGTGGCAATTTTGCTGCATTATATTTGATAGCACAGTGACTGGAATGGTAGCAATGCGAATTATGACAGGTGTGTCATTATTAATAAAGAACTTATTTATAAGAAATTGAAAAATGAGTCGGCCTGGTATAGGAAAGGCATTCCATTCCAAAGTAGGAAAATTCCCAAAGTATCAAGTGAGAGAGTGTTGGTAGAACAAGAGCCTAAGTCTTTTCATTCTGGTTCTGATGAAAGACCTTTTTCTTTTCTTTCTTTTTTAAATTTCTAGAGCACATTACATTCTCTTTCTTATCCTTCAATTTAACCCAATAACTGGTACTACTTGTTTTTGGTTATCTTAAAGGGATATTCTAGTAATTGAAGAGATGTCAATGAAATGTTGAGTCTTAATGAAGATGCCACTCATAGGCATTTTTATTACAACCATTGTTTTCACTATAGCCATTATTAAATACAGAGCGCCATATACTTCCCCTTTTGAGGTTTCTCTGGATTTATTTAGCTAATGGGATTTCTATACTAACCTTCTGTTTTTTGACATTCAACATTAAGATCAGTAGACACTATTTGATTTAATTACCATAAGATGCTTAGTAAAGAGGAAACTATTTGGTTTGGATGTTTATTAATTTTCTGTTATGTTCTCTGATTCAGGAAGACTTGCTTGGGAAATCCAGCAGCCTGATGGCCTATGTTTCTAATTCTTGTTGTAAGCCTTGAAGCTAATTAGAACTGCCTGAGCACCAACAGCACTTTTTAAAAAAGCATAAACAGACTGTATTTTTTCCACTTAATTTCAACCAGGCTCATTGTCAGAATTAAGAGAAAGAAAATATAGAGAAAAAAATCTATGAACAAGATGGCACTCTAAGAACTTGTTAGTGGCAAACATTAAAGTGCATGTAATAGTTATATGTATTGACTTCCCAGTAGGATGCATTTATATTAATATAGTGATCACTTAAAGTGTTTTATCCTTTTGTCAAGCCTTCTTATACACTTTAAATGTTTTCTCACTAGGGGAAAACAATCCCCATGCTTACTGATAGCATTTGACACGCATTCTATAACATAAGTGACTATTAGGGACTGCACTTGCTTAATAAAAATTTGCAGAACAGTGGCAGATTTGGTGAGTTAATGGGCCCCATATGTTCTTCCTATGCTGACAGAATATGGTATATTGCTAACATGCACAAATCTCTTCAGATAAAAATTGCCATCAGCTACACTTACTCTTTTTGAGAATGCCAACAGTATGTCATGAATGGAGAATATGCGAATGTGTTCTGAGTCCCACTACTTCATATTGAGAAACTTTGAGGCAAAGTAGTACTCTAAATATGGTGCAATGTTTGTTTTTAACATAGATAGCTTTGTTTCACTTAATTTTTTATTTTAATATCTTTGACACAATACAGACTACATTTTTGAAGCTGCTGTTTTTTCCACTACAAAACTATTTCTTCTAATGAGGCTGTTACATACTTTGTTTTGGATAGTTTGCTAAACTAAATATCAAGTAACTCCTTAATAGTTAATAAATTTGTTTCTAAGAATTGTTTCTTTAGAACTTAAAATTGATGTCATTGCCAATATTAGGAATCAATTTTCTTCTCTATTAGCAGATCAATTTCTGTGCCACTGATTCATTTCCAGAATTTCTAAGGAATGCAAACCTGTTTCTAGTTGTAAATTAAGCTGCCTTCTCAGCAACCATGAGCTATTACTGCCTTAATTTATGTTTTTTATGTCAATGACCATTTGACATACTGTTTCTCTGGAAGACTTTCTGAGTTTTTTTTTTTTTTTGATGGAAGCATGCATTCAATAAACACCCATTTGTACATTTTAATGAATTTCCTCATGATATTTTCATACATGTATATAATGTACTTTGATCAGTCACCCCTGTTATTCTCTCCTGTCTGCCCCCTTCCTCTTGTTCCCTTTATCTTCCCATATGGTTCCCCTTCATTTTTTTACATGTACTTTCTCCATGTAAGAGAAAGCATGCAATATTTATCTTTCTGAGTCTGGCTTACTTCCCTTATGATGATGTTCAGTTCCATTCATTTTCCTGCGGATGACATAATTTCATTTTTCTTTATGGCTGCATAAAACTCTGTTGTGGATATACACCATATTTTTTAAAAATCCATTCATCTGTTGATGGGTACCTAGGTTGATTCCACAACTTGGCTATTGTGAGTAGTGCTGCAATAAACATGAATGTCAGTACTGTGAATTTTTATGTGTTAAAATTTTCTTTCAGGGTTGGGTGCATGGTTTCAGTGGTAGAACGCTTGCCTAGCATGCAAGAGGTGCTGGGTTCAATCCCTCATACTCACAAACAAAACAAACAAAAATGTGGAATCTAGATCTAAAAACAACAGCAAAAAAGGAGCATAAAGACTATTTGGTGAGGAGCAAGCAGCAAGAGGTAGGAAGTAGAAAAGAGAGGCTGAGGTGGGAAGAATATTATTGAAGTACATTGCAGGCACATATGAAAAGGTCATAATAAGACCCATTTAAAATTGCAAGAAAGTTAGAACAGTGGAGGGCTGCAGGAGGGGGATAAAGAATAATGTGTGTGGGGGGGGTGAATATGATCAGAGTACATTAAATGCATGTAGGAAACATCAAAATGAAACACCTCACTTTGCTCAATTAATATATGCTAGCAAAATAATTTTTAAAAAAATTCTCCATCTTTTGAAACACACACACACACACACACACACACACACATCAAAAACCAAACAAGGCTTTTGCTAAGAAGAAAAAAAAAGGGAGGTTAGGAAATCAGTATAAAACATCAAGGCAAACATGTATCTCACTATCTCTTCTAGCAAGCTTCCCCAAAAGCACTAAGCTCAGTTCCAGATGTGTTTCTGCTTAGACAATAAGCTAATCAGAACTTAGCAGCTGAAGTTATCTTACAATATCACAGTGCATCTTCAAAAGCCACAGTGACACAGCCTAAGAATGAGGGGCCCATGCCCCTCGTCATTATCCAATTGTCCACAACTCTTCAATGTTGTTCTCAAACTTCCCTTTCTTTATCCCTAAACCTTAGGACATCTTAAATCAGATGATGAGAAAATCTAATACTTTTCATGTTTTTCCACTGTTGACTTTAGCTCATTAAAGAATATTGGAAAAACCAAATCATTCCTTCATGAATTTATTAGCTTTGAATTAGTTCACTAAACACTATTTTTCTCAAAATAAACAGATGCCCATTCTGTCCTCTGATGAGATAATACGAACAAGTAATATGTTCCATGTTAAACAGTTTAAGAAGAAAAAAGATATGAAGAGTCAGACAGACACAGGGGCTCATAAAATAATGAAGGTTTAAGTAAGTGAAAACTTTAAGTAATTGATCTGAGAAAGGCAAAGATGACTTTTAGCACCTGGGATACCTTCAGTCACAGGAAGGGAGTGAGTAGTGTGGAAAGGGTGGGGGAACTACAGCTGTGAGCTAAAAGGGACATGGATGCTGACACTAATTACATGTGTGAGTGGGAGCTAACTACTGATTTTTTTTTTCAAGAAATGTACTGAACTTATTTTTAAAATGTGTATAATGCCCCATTAGATGAGACAAACATAGAATATAAACATATCATGGAACCTGGAAGAAGTGGGTATGGGAAAAATAGGCTGCGCTTGTCTTTTTCATCTTACGGTTTCAGCCTGAGCCTCCAAATTGCAGCACAGCAGAGGTATGTTTTGAATGAAGGGCCAAGTGACAATATGAGTCGCTTACTATTAGCAAATTGCATATGCTAATAGTAGTGAAAATTCATCTACTCCCTAGCTTGGCAAACCTGCTTAACCACATTTAAATGTTTTCTTCTCCAGGTCTCTAGACTGCATTTAAGGACCCAAATAATTTTGCAAATATTGTGTGTGTGTGTGTCTGATTCATACTAAACTATGAATATCTTCAGTTGGGCATATGTCTTGTTTTTCCACTTTAGCCTGGAATCATGTCTGGCACCACATAGGTACTCATTAATGTTTGTTTAGGGAATGAATGCAAAACATGTAAGAGGAAAGAAAGGATAGCAATTCCTATATATCCATTTAGCAAAAGGTTCTAAGCTAATGAGGGAAGCAATTGTTTATTGTAGTGTGTGTGTGTGTGTGTGTGTGTGTGTGTGTGTGTGTGTGTGTGATTACATGAATGGTGTAGCATAAATAATATAAACATTATAAAATTCTTGGGACCCTATGTACTGGCAAGGAACAGTAGGTGAAGCGACTGGAGTATGAGTTTGGTATAGGTCTAAATAAAGACCCAAACATGATAGAACTGTTTAAATATAAGTTCATTTGTATTTTGTGTAGTGAATGGCAGAATTATAGAAAAAATATATAATTGGTAGGCTAGTCACATTTTGTTACCTTTCTCTAGTAATGAGTTCTATGTGACTGATCACTGGGGTATTCGTTCCTATTTTTTGGCTTCTTGGCACTAATCACACCTGTTCTTCACATGGTATGACACTTGAAATAGCAGTTCTCTCTGTTTATAGAAAATATCACATTACATTTCTAAAAAAAACTGAGTAGTTGGTTTGAAAAGCTTTCCCTTCTATGCAAATGTTGTGAGTTTCCAAAACTGTAAAAAGAGTAAATAAAAGCCTTGTGTTACATGATTTTTAGGAGAAAATCACTAGCTTTAAATTTTTCTTTTATTAAATAGTGAAGAACTAAAAAGTACTTATAGGATGTGTATAAGTCATATGTGACACACAAAAAAAATGCTGAGTATCAACCATACTTCTTAAAGAACAGAATGTGTATTTTTATCTTTGAAGCACCAAGGGTGTTCCAACCCAGCACTCCTCCTTTCTCTCCCTACTCAGAGGTAAGCACAATCTTGACTTTTGCATTTTATAATCATCTTGCTTTTTTTTATAATAATACCAAAAATTTGTCTCCAAATAATACTTTTCAAATTTGTAGCTTTCATTAAATGACATTGGATTCAGTTAAATGCTTTTCTGAGTCTACTGATGTGATCATCCTTTTTGTTTTAGTCTGTTAATTGATTTTAAATGTTAGACCATTTACTGCATTTTTGGGATAAGCCTCACTTAGTTATCATATACTATATTGCTGGGTTCACTTTGCAAATTTTTTAGAAAAGATTTTGTATCAACTCATTAAAGGATATTAGGCTAAACCTTTCTTTTTTAGAGTGTCTTTGTCTGGTTTTGGTACCAGGGCAATGCTGGCTTCATAAAATGAATTAGGAAAATATTTCTCCCTCTTTACTTATCTGAAATATTTTCCAAAGAATTATTATTTCTACCAAACATTTACTCTTCATTAGAAAGTCATCTGGACCTGGGGTTGCCTTTGTGGGAAAGTATTCAACCACCATTCAATTTCTTTTGTACCTAAAGGCTAGCCAGATTATTTATTTCCACTTGTATGAGTTTGATAGTTTGAGTCTTTCAAGAAAGTTTTCCACTACGTTTTTGGCTGTCGAATTTGTTGTTCATGATATAACCTTGTCATCCTATTAATAACAGTGAAATCTACAGTCTCTCAGTGTTAATAACGTATACATGTCTTGTCATATTGTATACTATGACTCACGTTGATAGGTTATCATTTTTATTGACCTTATCAAAAAACTAGCCTCTGGTTTCAATGATTTTCTTAAAATTTTTAGCTCATTAATTTTCGCACTGATTTTTTTTCTTATTTTGCTTGTGCTTAGTTTGGGTTGAATTTACTACCTATTAAAGTCAAAGCTGGGGTCATTTGAGACCTTCTTTTTAAAAATACAGTTCAATGCTATAAATTATCCTAAATAGCATCCCATAACTCAATTCAAATACTTTCTAACTTCTTTCTTGCTTTCTTCTTTAATCTCTGTATTTCTGAGATGTGTATTATTTATTTTCCAAACATTTGTGGCTTTTCCAGAGTTCTTTCAGTTATTGGATTTCAAGATAGTGACAACATACAGTTTGACTTGAATCCTTTCAAAACTGTACTCAGTCCAGAATATAGTCTATACTCTTAAATGTTCTCTGTACACTTGAAAATTACATATATTTTGTTGTTGTTACAGGGAGTATATGATAACTATCAATTAGGTCAAGTTGTTGATAGTGTTGTTAAACTTTTAACTTTCCACAGTCTTACTAGCTTTTTATCTTTTTCATCTACTTGTTCTGTTAATTATTGATGAAAGAAGTTGAAATCTTCAACTATAATCTTGGATTTGTTTATTTTCCTGTTGACCTATGATTTTTTCCCTCATATTGTAAAGCACTATTTTGAGGTATAAAAGTATTTAGAATTATTACACTGCCTTGATGACTCTCCCCTATTATTATTATGAAATGATTATTTCTGGTAATATTTTTCTGAAATCTACTTATATCAATACAGCAATTTCAACATTTTAAAATTAATGTTATCAGGGTATAGTTTTTCCTTCATTTTACCTTTACTCATACATAACTTTATATTTAAAGTAGGTTTCTTATAGGCAGCATATGATTGTGAATTACTTTTTGTTTAATATTAGCATATCTGCCTTTTAATTATGGTCTAACATTTGCATTTAATGTGGTTATTGATATGGATGAGTTTAAATCTACCATCTTGCTCTTTATTTTCTATTTGCCCCTTTTTTGTTCTTTTTTGCCTTTTCTCATTCTTCCTTGTTTTATTTTTTCATATTATTATTATTTAAATTTGTGAATGCTATTGAGCATTTATGATTATTCTAAGTTGTTCTTGACCTACCTTTATCTTCCCAACTCTCATGTACATTTTATTCACTACATCTACATTATTAACCCATGATAAAAGTCATTTTCATCATTTTTTACCTACCCAAACCCTAGTATTCTATGCCTAGAGACTAATATAGTCCTTTTAGCTTTATATTCAAGATTTTATCCCTTTTCATCTTCCTCATTGTCCCCTATTCAACTTTTACTAAAGTCATACATATAATGATTCCTTATTTCTCCCCATTCTTCTTTATGGTTTGTTGGAATTGCCTCAAACATCACATGTATGAGTACTATTTCTCTTCCCAAGTCCAACTCCTTCCTAGGACCTAATCTTCCTAGAACATTCTTCCTTCTCAGTCACTGCCTAACCAGGAACAATTTAGTTTTACTTCCAAACATATGTACAACTTTCTACTTTGCATCATTGTTTATGGGCAAGCTCAATAAAGGCAAGGATAGCATTGTATTCATCTTTATTTGATAAAGAGTTACAGTTTAGTTTATAAAAGGTCCTCAAAGATTAATTTTGTGGAGTCTCTGTTCCTTATTTTTTAATCTACATAAGAGAAGGAACAGATTTGTGTGAGATCTCCTCCTATAAAACTTTTTTCTCTGTACATCCTGGCATCTATCAGGGTTTGACCCTTCTACACAAAAAGTACACAAACTCCTTGATTCCCAGACTCTTAAGTAATATTTCTATTGTCAGCAAAATGTGGGTATTAATTAAATCATTGAAGAAAAGGCACAGGCTACCCTTAAGTCACACAAAAACACCCACTATTCACTACTGATCAATGGAAAACATATTTCTAATTCCTCTATTTAGAATGTACATTTCTACATTATCTAGGAACTATAGTGGGGACACAGAAGAAGGAAACTAAATGTTTTAACCAGTTTATCATGTGTCAGAAATTGTGGAATCATTTCAACATGTTAATTCATTTAAGTCTTGCAAAAACAGTGAGTTGAGCATGATAATCTTCATTTTACAGAGGAGTCACCTGAGGCTAAGAAGAGTAACATTACAAAATTTGCAGCTGGAATAGCTGGGATCTGAATCATTCCTGACTTCAAAGCTCAAGTTCCTTCTTCTGTGTGAGTCCAAGAGGTAAGACTTTGTTAACGACTTTGAAAGGACTAAATATTTCTACTGCTCAGTAAAGCCTACTAAAGTAGAATATAATAACAAACTATGTGACAGGGCACATGATGTCTTTTAAAAATGATTATTGATTCTCTCAGAAATAGGAAGTAGGGTTGTCAAAAGTTGTTTTGAGCCTCCTATGTCTGGAAATCGTTACAAGGAAAGGCATGAACTACTATTCAGAAGGGTCAGAGCTCTGGAAAAAGGAAAAAGAGAAATCTAAGTGGCATGATAGAGAATTGGTTTGAACATGGAAACAAAGGAGAAGCAAGAACCACAGATGAATCCAGTTTGTGGCCTTGTGATTGAAAGACACCATTACTGGAAAGAAGACAGAGGGAGAAATAGGGTAGGGTTAGGTCAATAGTCTAGATGTAGCATAGGCGGTACAAAGTGGCTTGGACTTACACCTTCCTCTCACTCTTCATTCCAAGCTTTTTAATGCAACCTAATACAGTATTAACTTTCTTGGCAGCCAAACTCTGATTCTGCTGGCTCATCAACTGTGTACAGTGAGCTCAAATTCTGAGGTACTTTTCATATTAAGTTCTGTTAAGCCAGATCTTTTTTGTATGAAAAATACCCATGGCGAGTCAATAGTATGGCAGGCACATGCTAGGCACTGGGAAAGTAAGCAAGGCACCCCTGAGTGCTGCTCAGGCACCATTCTAACACACACAAGTAATCACAAGTAGTGTGATAAGTACTAGCAAACCTAAATGGTCAATGCTACCTTCATCTCTTACCTTGACAGATGCAATAACCCCTGACTGATTTGTTGGGATCCTATACTCATTCCCTATAGTCTGTCTTCCATTCACACCAGCTACTGTAATCCTTTCAAAGGAAAATGTAAAACAAAAATGGTTTCATGATGGTCCCTGGCTCAAAGTCTCCCAACAATTTCTAACCAACAACATTTAGAGGAAAATCCAGAGATTTCCCATAGCTTCTGAATCCTGCTTAGGCTGGTCATCGGCAGCCTCTTCGACTTCATTTTGCAGAGCTCTCCTCCTTGCTCAGTGTACTTGACTGTCCTGGCCTTACAGTTCCTCAACTGTGCAGCACCATGCCCCTTTCTCAGGACTCTGGAACAAGGCTTCCCTCTGACCATGTTCCACACAGATGTTCACAGTCTCCTTCAATTGCATCTCCTTAAATATCACCTCATCAGAGAGGTCCCCTGTGGATACGCTGTGTAAAGTAGGGCCTTCCAAACACCCCATGTCCATCACTATTGTCTCATCTTCCTTCATTTTTCTTCAAAGAACTCACCACTAGATATCCTTCCTACTACACCATCAGCAAGTTGAGGTCATGGACTTTATTTGTTCACTGTTTTAGCCATAGGGCTTAGAATAGTGCCTGGTACACAGTAGGAACTCAATGGATATTTGTTAAATGAAAGAGAAATGATCAGGTTGAAAATAGGTAGTGAGGGGACTAAATGGTAACTGTGGCTTAGGCCTTCCTGGAGGTGTCTACAAAGTGTGGAGATGTATTTTAGACAGAGGAAACATGAAAGCCCCAAAGCAGGCCCCACATGAAAAATCCAAAGGTCTTTCATAGGTTGCAATATTCAGCATGATGTGTGGGGGTGGGTTGCTATAGGTGGGGAGGCTACAGGAGGACAGGAAGGACAGAGGAGACAGGAAGAGGCCAGCCACAGAAGATCTCAAAACCACAATGATGAGTTTTGTCTTTTTCCTCAGGGAAAAGGGGTTTTTAATCGAGGGACTATTATCAAGGATGTGACAGGATCTGATTGCTGTTTAGAAAGATCACCACACTGCAGTGTGGAAAATAAATTGGATAGGAGTAAGACAGGAGCCACTTGCTTTCTTTTATAAATCCAAATACAGGCATTCCATTTATCGCTGTTAAATTTAATCTTCTGAATTTCAGCTTGCCCATTCTCTCTGTTGAGATCTTTTTGAATCCTGACTCTGTCATCCATTGTTATTAACTTGCCCACCAAGGTGAGTGTCTCCTACAATTTTGACAAGTCTGCTGTATCCAAATCATGTGTGGGACTTACTTTAACTGAAAACTATCCCTGCTGTCTTTGAGGCACTTTGGCATGTGCTTATAAGCTGGGCAAATGGGTGAAAATATACTCTGATCACTCAGTGTGCAACTTCTTATTGTAAAGCAAACTGACCAGCCCAGCAGGGAACTAGACCTTACAGACCTAGTAACCCGAGCTACCCAGCATTTTTATGGGCATTTCTCTGAGAGCTTAGAGACTTAACAGTAAGATGCAAGCCCATTTTACTCTTGCATGAATTAATTTTGGCAACTGGTTTCTGGCTTGGGATTGTATAGTTGCTTCTGTTTTTGGCTACACTAAGTGCTATCAAAAAATTTCTCTTCTGGCATGCATTGAAGTATATAATACTGTCTATATTTCTGCCCAGAACCTACTATCATCTGTTTAATATGCAAACTGTGCAAAACCATGGCTACTAGTGTGTAATAGATTTTGAAAAGTTGTCATCCAGACTCATTGTTTATTAGAGGTTATTAACTTTGGGGGTTTATGTGCTGTCTCTCCAACTTAGAGCACACAACCACTCACTTAAATGGGGTTCACAAAATTCTGCACACACTCTAGTGAACTCATCTGGTATTTTATACTGATCTATTAGGGGAACTCACTTAAATCAGGCTCCTTTTTGCAGAATAGGCAGTTACACATACATATTAAATATCTACTATCTATCTTCTGGAGAGGCATTGAGGTATATTAAACATCTTGAACAAAGCTGAGCTAATAGAAAACATTAAAAAATAGACAATTACTAGACCCAGAATCCAAAGTAGCTTCATAGGCAGTAATTTTAAAGCTTTTTTCCTTAGGCCAGGGATTTCTTTGGAGACCTCAAAGGCTGCTGATCAAGGAAGGGGAAAAAGTAAAAGCAATGGGCTGTGACTATGGTGTAACCCCTTCCTCCTTCCTTGCACCTCCTCTCTGCCCCTACTCCTACCCTAAATAAAATTTCACTGTGAAAGTATGATGCTTAAAAATGCATTTTAAAATTATTTGCCTATGAATTACTTACATAGGTTGATTTTTTTCACTATCTTTGAAAAGAAGAAACCCCCAAATAAACTATTTGTAAATATATTTTAAAATAAACTCTAAGTGTAATAAGAAAATTGATATGAGGTTTATTTCAGAGAAAAGAACTTATAAATTTCAAGTTTGGGGTGTTATTTTTAGACATTGGAGTAAATAATTTTGACAGATTTTTGTGAAATTCTCAGGCTCTGGGTCCTGTGCCTACAGTGACTAACATAAAATTATTTAACCAGAGAAATTATTTCAACAATTCAGGACATAAAAATAGTTTAAAATCATTGCTTCAAAGTTATTAAGTTATTATAATGACTAATTATTTGTCATTGTTTTTCTGTCTGGGTATCTCCTTCCTACATCTTGTTCCTTCACTGTGTATTCTCTGGTTTGAAAATGGCACAGTCATTCTCCCACGCAACTTTGACTTCTTATCCTCTGTCTGAGCCTGACTACATTTGGTTAAGCTTGACGTTGACTGTGTATGGAGAATCAAGACATTGCTCTCTTATCATTTTCTTGCTGATTCTACAATTCTATTGAAATAGGGGTGAAATAATTATTTCTAAGGACTAAGATCTGAAGGAACTCAGAAATTCTGCCAATTCATGAGGCTCTCTATGCACTTATGTATACATGCAGCGAGCAGAACTCAGAACATGGCAGACACTGTAGGTTAACTGACCGAATGTCACCCACAACCCTGTTTGCCCTAGCTACTTTCTGGCTATAGGGCATGTGAAATAGGCTAGCCATGGCCAATAGGATAAGAATGGGAGCTTTCAGGTTTGCTGGGAAGCCCTCCTTCAATAATACTGGATGAAAGGAAGAATGTTGGCACCTCCTTTTTGCCTTCTGCTACTTTCTTTTTTTATTTATTTTTTGCCTGGAACATGGATATAATTGCTGAAGCTATAGCAGCCATCTGGACACTCTAAAATAACAAATATTGGAACAAAAGCCAGAACGTCAAAAATGGCAGAGTGGAAGAAAAGAAGAAACCTGGATTGCTGATGGTGTCACTGAGTCACTGAATTGACCTTACTCAGAAATCATGGCATAAGGGACAACTGTTTATTATACCACAGTTAGTACTGTTTTCTGAGCACTACAATAGAATATGCTCCTGGCTAATACCACTTTAATGGGTAAAGAGTAACTTGAACTAACTTGAAATCTATTAACAAACATATCCTTATTTTACCCCATAAATAGTTCTATCCTCTCCTTCCAGGTGACAGTCCTCGATGATATGAAGTCAATCAGTACACCTTATGACCCTTTCCTCCTTCCTGTAGTTAGAGATCCCCATTTCTTCCTCCCATGGATGGATTTCTGCTTTTCTGTTCTATTTTAAAGTATTTCATACTGCCAATCAATATTATTATAATTTTAAATGTAATACATATTTTTATGTTGTGCTGGGTGGGAGTACATCATGCCATTTACAAAAGTTCTTAAAATATATGAGATATATCGTAATTGTATTCACCCACTTCACCATTCTCCTTCATTCCTCCCTCTCCCACTTCCTGAAAGAGTTTCAACAGATGTCATTTTTCCATTTACATATATATGTACACAGTATTTGCTCCTTATTTACCCTCTTTCACCATTTCCCCACCTTTTCTACCCTCCCACCAATACCAACCTACCCCTCCCCCCCAGCAGGATCTGTTCTGCCCTCCTGTTCTCTGATTTTGTATAAGAAAAAAATATGAAGAAAAAATGACATTTTTGCTTGTTTAAGAGCTACACAGGGAATTTCCTTGTGGCACTTCCATGTATATATGTATTATAGCCTGATTTGGTCACCACCTCTATTTTTATTTCATATTTTTGAAAAAGGTTTGAAATATAAAGGTATATATAAATAATAACATTATAATGCAACTGCTACTAGAGGAAACCAGTATTAACATTTTTCCAAATTTCCCTTCATTATTTATATATGTATACACACAGGCCTATGAATTAACATAATAGTATACACTGCTTTTATCAATTCATGTTTTATCATCAACATTTTATATTTTGTTAAATAGTCTGAAGACTCTTTTTGGTTGCATCATAGTATGTTATATCTAGTTTACAACTGTATAATTTCACTAATCCTCTAGTTACTGGAAAATTAAGTTAATGTTAGCAAAAGAATCCTTTTTGCTTTACTAAAATCTTGGTCTAATCTTTGACTTTCATTTATGTATTTTTGATAGGATGATTCCTAGTCAGGGAATTGCTGATAAAAGATAAAAATAGTGTTAAGGTGCTATATACAATCATCATATTGCTTCATAGTAAAATATCATTGACTTAAATAGCACTAGGACATGTAAATTTTGCCATTTGTCAATGTTTGCTAATATAATATCTTAATTTTCTTGAGTACTTATGAATTTGAATACAGTTCATATTTATTTATTTGCTAACTAAATTTTTCTTGCTTTGTAAACTGTCATATATTTTTCCAATTTGGGGTTGAAATATTTATTTTCCAATAATTTTTAAGACTTCTTTATTGTACATACAAAAAAGGATGTTAATCCTTTGCATTTTATAATTATGCCTTTATTTCCTTGAACCACAAAGAGCATGTGGCTAATAGGGAGTGTTTATTTGAAATAGTGTCTCTTAATCCTGTTTTAAGAATCCTATTCCCAAATCAGTTAACTTTTGGGGAGGATGCAGATTTAAAAGGAACAATATAACACAAAGTGAGGGTTAGGATCACTTCTTAGTTTTGTGTATATAATCCATAGTAAATTTCTTCTCCAATACCAGAAGTGTTTTGAATTTCTAATTTTTAAAATTTAAAAAAATTTAGATCATTTGCATAGACATAATGTAATATCTTGGGGATATCACATAATATAATATCTTGTAGACACAAAATTCCTAGGTGTTTTATATATATCTTACACACATAACCTGAAAGTAATTTTACATAACATTTTTTAGTCCACTTTCATTTTGACAGTGGTTGTAACACAGTCAAGTATGGAATTTTTGCCTTTGTGACATCATGTTGTCCCTCAAAAGTCTCCAATTTTGGAGCATGTAGGATTTCAGATTTTTGGATCAGGGATGCTCAACCTGATTAGCATTCATTTCTACAACATCCTTAGAACAGCACCTAGTAATGACATAATGAACAACAGTTTAAGACTATTAATTTCTTTTATGGATATGATATTCCCTGTCTATTAATGATGAAACACATGATCTGTTTTCCCAGTGGGTGGACATGTAGACTGAACTCTCTTTAGAAATTCTTGCCCTTGACAACTTCATGACATTTTCAACACAAAAACACCTGTAAATTATGGCTTGGTCATGGATAAGCCCTGTAAGTAAGTACTATTTGTCACATGGATACAGATTTAGATATCTAAAAGGTTAGTTAACTTAGCCCATTGAAGAGTCAACTCACATATCAATCAGCCATAATGGACATTGCACAGATTGGGTCATATGACTATAGAGCCTTTTAATGTTCCTCAGTTATCTTAGCATATGAGATTGCAGTAAATAGATTACACTTGCATTTTTGAGTTCTTTGATTAAATCTAAATACAAAAATTACTTTGTGAATAAAAATTTGCATAAATTTTGAAGCTGTAATGGGTGAGCCAGCACCATGCATTTAAAGCATTTAGAATATTTTCAGCTTATTTTGAGTCAATTGTGTTCTTTGATTCAGAAAATATTTTTTGGAATCACTTTGGGATATTTGTTAAGACAAATAATACTGTGTGACCCAAGGTGAGCAAAAACTCTAAATATTCAGTTTACATGATATTTGCTATTGCTGACATGTACCCAAATTGCTCTATACTAATGTAATTCAATTTCATGTTGCTTCAGGTAAAAGCAAGCAGTTCAAGCATGTTTTGAATATAATTCCCATGGTACTAGGTTTATGCATAGACTATGTTTTTCTTGTGTAAACAGATTTATGGAAAATGAAAATGGGATTCATAAATAAGAAACTTAAAGATTTTGTTGTTACAGAAACATGATTGTCAACTTAATTCTACAATCAAAATGAAAAACTCCTTATAAATAAAAATTAACTCATATAAATAAAATATATACTTCTTGATATTAAAATAACAAAAGGAAATGAAGATACAGAGGAATACAAAGGGAAAAGGAATGTCAGTGAGAAACAGAAGCCTAGGAGGGGCCACAGATAATTTCATCTCATTTATCCTCTCTTGCAGTGGAAGTGAATTCACAAGATCTAAATCAATTATGTCAAGTGATTGCCTAATTTATTCATGGATTCCTCCAATTAGAAAATAAAGCACACAGCCCTTTTCTTCAAGTTTTAAGCAACTGCTTTCATTCTTCTTTATTTAATTAAGTTGAAGCCTTTGGTCTTCTATATTTCCTGTGTTTGATTCTTTCTTTAAATATGTCCACTTTTATGAATCTTTCCCAAACACTTTCCTTTCAAATGCAGAAAACTAGTTCATTTAAGTGAATATGAGCTCAGGGTCTTTCATTTTTCCATCTTCCTAAAATGTCTTTTTCCCTATTCTATTTCACTACCCAAACCTAACATTTATTTGCATTTTTATTCACTTTTAATCATTTGTTTGCACTTTCATTCATCTTATCTTTTGATGTAGGGAAGGAGAACCTGCCTACAGAGTAAGATCAGCCAAATCAATCATGGAGCTCAGTGGGGTTTCTGATACTGCAGACAGATTACTCTAACACCATCCATTCATCTATCCATGCTGGATATACTTGGCATCTACATAGGCAAAGTGGTGAGGAGAAGTGCCCGAGACATTAAGGTATGGCCCTGAAGGAGCTTGTAATCTAATTGGATTGGGAAAAATGTCTCACTACATAGATATCCAAAAGAGCACAACTCTCTACTAAAATTAGTGATATCGATGGCAATTCATAGGAAGAGCAGGAAAAAATGACAGTACCTTAGAACAGCAAAACTTGAATGGGTCCTGAATGGAAGATGGAATATAAATAGGGGAAAGAGAGTAAGATTTCTGTGTTTAGAGGTAAGAATGGGAACTTCATAAGCCTCGTTTGAAACAGAAAGCTGAAACAATTTGGAGCCTACTCATCAAAATAACATGTGCCCAAGTTCAAATTCTGTCTCTGTAACTTACTAGTTATGACACCATACACAAGGCAATCTCTTTACACCATGATCACATCATCTGTAAAATGGTGTTATGGTTTGGGTGTTGAGTGTCTCCCAAAAGTGTATATGCAAAATCTTAGTCTTTCTGGTGGCAGTGTTGAGAGGTGCTATGAACATTTATAAAGTAGGGAACTTGTTGGAGGTCCTTAAGTCATGGGGAGTGTGCCCCCACAGAGGATTGTGGGGACCTGGTCATTCTCTCTTTCTCTGCTCCAGTTGTGAATGTGACCGCTCATTCCACATTCACTCTCACCACAGCCACCTGTTTCCCTTACCTGACAACAAACCAATGGGGCCAACCAAAAAATGTGAGCTAAATAAACCTTTCTTTAAATCATAAGTGGCCTCTACCAGGTATTTCATTGTAGTAACATAAAGCTGACTAATATGGAATTCCTGAACAAATAACTGTGCCTGGCATACACCAAGCACTCAAAAGACCTCAGCTATTGTTACTATGATTACTACTATTTTTCTCTTCATAGTCTGGATGGATAGGTACTGGAGCTTAAATAACATGGTTGAGGAATTTGATTTTCTTGATATATGTAAAGGAAAGTCAGTGATTTGGGGCTACAGGCAGTAAAGACTTAGAGTTTATCTAGTCATAATGTGTTACTCTTTTGGAGGCATCCTGTAGTGCAGTTAGTCATGTTCTGTTATTAAGGCCATGGTTCACTCATGCTTGGTTGATTTCTGCCTGGTTTGCTCATACTGCTCTGCAGTTAATTCCTACTTGTTCAGTGGCTGTGGGCACTTCTGCCCCTTGGAAGCTCTCTTTTAGATGTAACTCCACATGTACCAGTTTGTTGGCAATCCTTCTCCCTTCTACTCTGTAGATTACCCATAAACTTCCCAAACACATTCAACACCTTCTCTTTGCCAGAGACTAGAGCACTGGATCTGTGGGATGGTCTGCACTCAGTTTTGGTGATCAAATAAGTTTGGGAACTGCTGCAAAGATTGTATCTTGGAGACTCCTAAAGTCTGGTGGCTGCTTTGAGTAGGAAGTACACCCTAAAAGGCTCATGTATTGAAGACTTAGTCCCAAGATGGTGGTACTATTTTGGGTGATGCTGGAAACTTTAGGATGTGGGACCTAAATAGAGGGAGGAGGATCTTGGGGGGCAGGTTCTTGGGAGCATTTTGTCCCCAGCCCCTTCTCATCTCTCTCTCTGTGTTTCTTGTCTGCCACAAGGTGAGCAGTGTCCACAACATGCTCTGTGGTCATGATGTTTTGCCTCACAACAGGCCCAGAATCAATGAAGTTAAGGCCGGTGGTTTGAAACCATCAGCTAGACCAAATTCTTCCCTCCGTGTTTATGTCAGTTATTGTGGTTACAGTGACGGTTACAGTGACAGTTCTAACACACCTGGGAACGTACATAAAACACAGGAAGATTATGAGCAATCCTGTATTTAAGAACCCTGATTAACTTTAAACATTTCTCAAACTAACTTCATCATTCTTTGTCATTCAAATCACTATTAAGACATCCAATTTATCAATTTTCAGTTAAATTTTTGTGGACATCTACATTTATACTAATCAATATATTTTTCATCATTAATAAAGGTACATTGCTAGCCTAATGTTAGAGTACTTGGCCAGTAGATTTTCCTCTAGCTTTCTTGATACAGAGGAATTACTGGGATTATTTACCTCATATCTACTGATTTGTTAAAGCTGGAAATAAAAATGCTCTGATAACTCAGTTTGTGTACTATGGTAATTTTGTTTTCAGATTTTGAAAATGGGCTTAATGTTTTCCAATTCCTTGGCAGATCCTTGTTTTACTTTTAAGGAATTTCAAGCTGAAACCTTTGTACTTTCTCATAGTTTTTTCAAGACAATCCTGAAGTGCTTGGGGATTGGGGATTATGCCAGTCAGTTCCTGGATCAGCAGAGGGTAGACAGCTTTTCCCAGCTCACTTAAGCCCATCACTCTTGATTACCCAATTTCCACTTTGATCTCTATTTTAATTTTCACCTTAATTTTTATATCTTCTTGCATAGAATTTCTAGTTACCTCTAGAAACTAGAGGTACCAACCAAGTGGGTACTGCAGCATTCTAGTCATGCTGCTTCTTTCTACAATCTGTAGAGTTACATGTGTCAAACTATGTATCCTTCTGGCATCTTTTATTCACTTATCATGTCATTACCATTTCAAAAAATCTCTCAAAACTTGTTCATGAGAATATTTCCACTAAAGAAAAGTAAGCTATAAAAATAAGATGTTGTTTATTATCACTGATATGTACCTCAGTTATTTAGAATGGTACTTAACACAGAGGAAGCACCCAATGAATGAAAGAAGGAAGGAATAGAAGGATGAATGACTTTGTATAGAACTGAAATTACATTTTTGAGCATTAGAGAACTTTTTAATCTCATAAAAGCCGAGTAGGTGTTTATGGTAATGCCAGTCTCCTACTAATGTATTCTAAAGTAGCTGGAAATGCTGTATACAAAGCACATGAGAGTAGCTTTTAATATTTCAATGAAGAATAAAAATAAATTATTTCTTAAAAGATTAACTGACTTGCCCCAGACAAAGCACTTTGTAAAAAAATCACAAATCTAACCCCGCTTCATGTTTAGTTAGGTATTTTTCTAACCATTTAATGAAAGACACAATGTATTAATTAATAAGTACTTTGGAGCAAGTAACACACTAACCATTAGGAAAGTGAAAGCAAAATATCTGTTTTCCCCTGTGAGCAAGGACTGAAATTTGACCTTTAATGTAGAATAACATTTTACTTGCAAAAAGAGATACTTCATTTAGAATTTTCAGCCTTAAAAGAAAATGCTCAGATGATTCACAATAAAAAATACACAGTGAAAGAGATGAAAAATGTTCAATCATAGAAGTAATTTTAAAAGTAAAATAAAAAACTCCTTTTAAGCCCATAGAATTGGCAAAAAAAAAAAAAAAAAAAAGACCAAAAAAAGGTGACATGCATATTCTTTCATCTGTTGCTGACAGGAGCAAACAAAATTGCTTTTCTGGAGGGCAACTGGCCATATGAATCAAAAGCCTTAAATCTTTAATACATCATCTGGTCTATGAATTATAGAAACCTACAATGATGACATAATCATGGATGATTACAAAATGTGAAGTACTTGGAGGCTTGATGTATTGCTATTTCTGAGGGAAAAACTGGAAACAACTATTATGTCAAATAAGATAATAGGCAAATGTATTATGCTCTACTCAAGAGAAAAACCTTATAATTAAAAGATAACGTTGTAGAGTCAAAGATATGAAGTAATATTTAGGTTAAGACTGTTGTTAACACAATCTTAAAAGCATATGGTTGGTATAGTCACTTTTTGGAAAAATTAGAAAAATATATGTAAGTATATACAAGAATAAAAGTATGCAAGACTAAATGTGTCTTGTATTTTAAAGAATAAACTGCAACTATTTCACTTAAAGATGAAATAGTTGCACCTCCCCATAGTGGCTATAATCCTGGCCAAAAGTATTTCCAATAACAATATTTTATCATTCAGAATATGGACCAGAAGAGATAATTATGAAACTTCCAAACTTCATTTAACATGTATTTATTGTATCAATCATGTATTTTATTATGCTGATATTTAATTATATATTAAATATATTTTCAACTAATGAAATTCTCACTTAGAAACAACTAAGACAGATATTTTCAAGAATTTCAGTATTTTGTTCCAGTCTTTAAATAGCTTTCTTAGCTTCATATTTTTATGAAGATGTTCTCATATTAATACAAAAGTTCTTTTAAAAGGAACACAGGATATCATTTAAACATGAACAATAGCTTAAGAAACAAAGGCAAGTGAGCAGCAAAGTTCATATTTGGCTTTATTTAAAAGGTTTAGAATTCTAGATGAAGAGCTTTAATTGAGGTGTAAAATAAAAGAAAGCAAATGATGTATTAATCCAAGTTATAAGAGCAGCCCAGAATATTTCAGTTTTAAGGGATAAGATAGTTCCCCATTGATCAATATTTCCCATCAGAGCACAAATAATGCTCTAAATATACAGAGGTCAATTTATTTCAAATTGATGTGGGTTGGTTATTGGTAAAATGCCATTAGTTAAGTTTCAGTTACAAACATTTACAAACTTTATAGTTCTCTTTACATCTCTTGTGGGAAAATAGACTTTGGTTTCTTTTCTATACAGTAAATTTTAAGATCATCTACATATTCCACTAACCAACCCCTCAGTTAGTGAAAACATAATCTTAGTGAAAAGCTTCATGGCAACATTTGAGGCCATTTGTGACTAGAATATTGAATTAAGGATTTACAGATGAAATACACAAGTGAACTTTTTCCAGTATTTCATAATACCTTCTTGGGGATTTTATTTATATTGGCAATTTAAGCTTGTCATTGATTATAAGAAAAATGTGTATGGGCTGGAGAGGCTCATCTTTAATGACACTGACCATACCTTTCCCATGGCTGCTACTATTATTAAAAACAATGCAATATCATTTTCTAGGCATCAGGTTAAATGTTTTTGTAAAAGAGGGATGAACCTTGTTTCAAATATTTTCTTTCGTCTTCAGATGGGGACTATGATTCATTCATTCAACCAGTGGTAAATGACAGCAACTATGTTTAAGACACTTGTGAGCAGTTTTTCATTAGAGAGTACCTGACACGGGTGGGCTGGAATGTGCTACAACTTTCAGACAAGTCTAGAAACATATAAAGCAGTATAAAAGTATAATTTATATATAATAAGCCATCATTTTCTAATTAATAGTAATGATTAGTAGGAAAAATAACTGGGAAGAAAGGATACACATGGACTTCCAGAAAGACAAGCCTATCCTCAACACAAGGAACCATTTTTACACCTTTCCTTATAACCCAAATAGTAATTTGAACTAATTTTAAACAGAATTTGCATTATTCTGCTATATATAAAATAATGCCCTACTACTGATCTATAGCTATGTAATTCCATAATACTAACACTAGTCATTTCATTTTAAAATGTAGCAGTTACTTAAATCAAATGTTGGTTTTTTAAGACGTTTTGAAAGAGGGCTGCCTTGAGTGGCAGTGCTGTGAACTTTGTGGAGTCATCTACTTCTCTGTTTCCTTACTGGTTTCTGTTTCCTCACCAGAGACACCTAAGAACTCAGTACTGACTTGTAATTTCTCCAAACCCTACTTGTTTGTACCTACTTGTTTTACTTCAGTTGCAACTATAACTTGTGTGATTACTTTAGCCATTTGAATGTATTTAGATACATTTTTAAAACATGTATTTCTTATCAAATACTAAAAAACATACCATCATCACTTGCATAATTCTGGTGAATTTTGCATCTTTTCTCAGTATTTAGGATCTATTTTAATTTTAACTTTGGCATTTTTTTCTTTCGTACCAAACATGTCACAAAGCAGAATTCAGTGTTCCATCACTGATATCTTCCTGGATTTCAAAGCTTTTAAACTGGATGCATCTTGAGGTGGTTATCACTGCTTGATATATGTGGGGTATGCTTTCAATTTTAAACAAGTTTGAGCTTTTCAATTCAATGCACGAAAATATCTAAAGAGAGCTCTCCTCTGCTTATGCAATCTTCTCTCCTCCAGGCAGAATGTTTTACGGTTTTCAACTGATTTTCATTGGATATGGTTTCTGGCCCTGCCAACAATATCTGGATACATTTTATATTCCCTTTGCATTGAGTAAAGTTAAATACAGCACTCTAAATGTATTAATACCAGGCCATTATATAGCAGGGCTGTTGTTTTCTTTGATCTGATAACAAAGAATTGGCATTGGTTCTGGCCACGTCAAGCAAGCAGCTAGAACCCAGAGACTTCTTCAATAGTTATTATGTCAACTCTCCTAAGTCCTACACTTGAATGGTTGATCTTTTCTCCATCTGTCTTCAGGATATTACTTTTATCTTTCACCATTCTATCTAAAATAGGTCCCTTTCTTCTCAGTCTTTGTTTCTATCTGAATTTGACCTCCAGGAAATTTTATCTGAAATTTCATTACTTATTTACTGTATATAACTTTCCCATCTATTTATTCAATGAGATGAAAACATCAAAAGAGTGGAGCCTTTGTCTTAATTACCTGGAATATTGCTCTGCATGGGGTAATTAATCAATTAATGCTTATTGTATGAATGTATCAGTTTTGTTAAAGTCTATCTTCTTTAATACTAGAGAAATTATTTGAATGCTCATTCTGTTAATTAACACATTGCCCAATTCTCTAACAATTTGGGAAGATTGTGTTCCATTTCTTCATTCAAATCATGCAGTCTTCCATCAAATTCTACTGAGTTTTTAAAATATCTCTTCAAACATTTATCAGTTCTTTGTGATGAAAACTTTAAAAATCCTTTCTTCTGGTTTCTGAAATGCACAGTACATAACTGTTATCTATAGTCACCATCCTATGCCTCAGAGCTTCTTGCTCATATCTAACTGTAATTTAGTATCCATCGATCACACTTTCCCCTGTTGAATTTTATTAGAACACAATAAGAGGCTCCTAGTGCAAAGCGGTATGATATATATGCTATATGTTATTTAACTTCCTCCCGGGTGACAATGAGCCACCAATGCAACATTTCAGGAACAGGCACTCTAATGTTATGTTTACATCTCAGAACATAATTTGACTCATCAATCTCAATCAGAAAACAAATTTGTAAGATCAATACAACCCATATTTAGAATATTTTCCTGAGTTACCAGTATCAGAAAGGAGGCATAAGTTATCCCAAGGACTCCACAGAGGTTGCTGATGGCTACCACAGTTTTTTTTTCATTTTAAGCATTGGAAATCTTCTGAGGATTAGCATTGAGATCACCAGTTTTTTTCTGGAATTCATCATCTTTGTGAAAATTGGTAATTTGCTTCCTGTCTTCCAGACTGAGGCTGACTCTTGATAAGTTCTGATAATTGAGGACAGCCACTTTGTAATCCCAAGCCTTTTAGCACATAGGGGTAACAGTTGTTTCGACTTCCATTTCCTTGGCAACCCTGTTTTTCCAGTTTGAACATCATCCTCATGTGTGCTTGAAGATAAAATGAACACAGGAACTGAATGGCTCTGCTTTCCACCTGACATCCACCTCTCACTATGCTTTAAAAATAGCTTGGCTGTCTAACTCTTACTACTAGATTTTGCAAACCTCATCTTGTGCAGCTGCTTAGCTCTTCCTGCATTTATTCCTTTTGATTATGCTTACTTTTTTTCTTACCATTTGTTCCTCTCTTCCTCTTTTCTAAATAGCCAAGACTATCTGTGAGTTCTTAAAACAACTGCAGTAGTGTCTGGTTGCCTCTACCTTTTCTTCCTCTTTGAGATAAGTTATCATCACAATGTCAGAACTTCCTTTTGGAAGTCTGTGCTTACCTCTTGAGCTTTCCTTTCCTGATAGGGTTTCAATGTTGGTTTGAGCAGGGAGCACCATTTCTCTCATTTTCTTACTGGATCCCCAATGTTTAATGCACTTTCAGGCATACAGTAGGCACTAATATATGTTTGTTAATGAATGAATCAATATTCTCTGTAATGGTTTAATTTTGACTTCCTAAAACAAAGAGCACATGGCTGCCTGTTTTTTTAAATACACTTTCTTGACTATTTATTATACAAAATAAATGGACACTTTTATTGTTACCATTACTTTTTCTTTACAACCAGGTTTTTGTTTTTGTTTAAGGTCAAACTTACAGCCAAAATAGAAGTACCTGATTCTGCTTTTAATGTCTTGAGAGGTATTGCTTATTGAGAAACAAGATCCATGGAAATAAATAAAAATTTATATTATGATATATATTGATATATAATATATAATTTGATAAATCAGTCTCACTGTTATTGGAATGTATTATTTTATAAAAATTCTATGTATTCAATCTTCAGGATGTCTGTATTATTATCAAGAGTGAATTTAGAAGTACCTCACTATAAAAATTAATTTAAAAAATTAGTTGAGAGAAAAAGTGGGGTTAATTAACTTTTCTCACATCCATCTTTGGTCTGTTATGACAGATACCAAATTAGTCTCTGAGAGGAATAACTGACATATATGAAAGGGTTATATTCAAAATGTACCTGAAATATTTACCTTTGTAGAAATGAGAAATCAGTTGACTTATAATTTACTTCAACTATGGGTATCTACAAACAGGTCCTAACTTTAAAAAAAAAATGTAGAACAAGCAATGAATAGAAGTTAAAATTGCTGAATCACAGATCTTGAAAGACAATCAGCCAATCTATCTGTGCTTTGGATTTCAGGGAGAGTTTTTTAAGACACATGCAGTTTTTTTGTTTGTTTTTGTTTTTAAAAAGACTATGGAACATGGAATGTTAACAATCTTCGTTGTCAGGAAACTTCCTAAAATTTTGTCTAAATGCCTCATGCATCACTTGAGGCTCATTTCCTCCCATTGAGCAGAGGCAGGACAGCTGGCCAGCACCCTCCATCTGTACTGCCCTCTGCCTCTCCTCTCTGTGTCACAGGCACCCTTTGAAACAGGAGTGTGAGCCCAACTGGAAACAGGACAGAAAACTCTTTAAAAAATCTTGTGGGAAATGGTGTTTTAAACTTAACTTTGAATAGGCCTATAGATTAGGTCAACAAAGGAGCCAAAATACCGAAGTGCTGTCCCTTAAATGATTGAGACTAATTCTTAAACAGCATTAAGGGGTCATAAAACACCAAGTCTGGAAATTAAAGATTTTTATGCCTCATCAAAAAGTCTTTGAATGTAACGCCTTGGCATACTGCCAAGAAGGGCAGCTCTTGGGGGGAAACCCTATGCCAAAGGCCAAAAAGGCAGCTGTGTTATTCAGCTTCTGAGAGCTTCCAACTCAACACCCACACAAGCTCAATTACGAACAAATTAAAGGGATCCAGACAGAACATAGTAATTCTGGTAATTTAAATAAATAGAGGCAAGTCTACAATTAGTAGGGGAAGATTGATTTTCTGGAAACCCCTGAAATATCTAACCAGTCCCTTACGTGACACCCTAACCCCTTTGAATAAGCATAGTTATACCCAATTATTTAAAAGCAAATTTCCTTTTGCTTATCATTTTAATCATTTCTGATCCATCTTAAATGTGACCATATGTATGCCAGCAGAAATATCTATAAAATACTGTGGGTAAAATAGGACCCAAAAAATATCATGGATGTATAGGAATTAAGAACACTGAGTAAAACTTTACTAGTTTTGCATATATGTTTCAGAGCACAGAGATTATGTTACCCATTGTTAGCAGGGCTTCATATACATATTTGCAGTTAATTAAATGGACACCTTTTCAGAGTGCAGAGAAAAATTTAGAGTCATTCAGAAAGAATCAAAGATTAACTTTGTGTAATCTAGTAATTAACTTGCTTCTATTTTGTTATAAAGAACAAATTACACATCACTATGCTCTATAGATCTTTAAAAATTACTTAATAAAATCTGATATACATTTCTGATTTAAAGAAAAAAATGGACAAATAATAAAGTAGCTAGGACTGTGAAGAAGCTTATTTAACTTGATTAAGTGCTTTTATCAGTAACCAATAGCAAACCTTATAGTTAACGATCAGTCACATACACAGTGCAAGTCTTCCTATTTAATCTTTAAACTCACTTTGGTTAGTTGATTCTAAAGCTCATGAGAGAAGAAATGCATATGAAGAGCTAAAGTAATTTTACTTTGTAAGAATGAGAAACATTCTCTCTGCAAAGAAAAATCAGAGGAAGATGATACAACAAGTAATCAAAATACAATGTAATTGCATTATAACTTACTGACACAAAACAGATTAATGTATCAATGAACCAGTATGTCTATAAACCCTACAATGTTTGTGTAAAAGGGAATTAATTATTCAGTGAAGCTGCATCCAAACTAATAAGGGAAGGATGGAAAAGTCAATAAATATTACTAGTAATTTGCTGTTTTTGTTGTCATTGTTACTGTTGGCAGTACTGGGGTATGAACTCAGCACTTGTACTTGCTAGACGAGCCCTCTCTGTTGTTTGAGCCACACTTCTAACCCTTTTTGATTTTAACTTATTTTTTTAGATAGAGTCTTACTTTTTGCCTAGATGGGCATGAGGCCATGATCCTCCTACATATGCCTCCTGGGTAGCTAGGATTACTGGTGTGTACCATCACACTTAGCTTGTTTGTTGAGATGGGGTTTGGTAACTTTTTACCTGGACTGGACTCCAACTGCAATCATCAGGATCTCTGCCTCCAGAGTAGCTAGAATTATAGGTATGAGCCACCAAGTCCAGTGAGTAATTTGTGATTTTTGTGGGGACAAAAGGGTTCATACCTCATATACCATAGATACAAATATATTATAGATTGTTAATCATTTTTAAAAAGCCTCTAGAAAAAATAAATGAGATAAACACAAAATCAAAATGTTAAAAGGAAAAAATATGGAAATATTTGACTATAAGACTAAAATGTTTTCATGGTAATGACTATCAAGTTCAAACTAAAAATGAGAAATAATAGATCAGAAGAAATTACTTGCAACCTGTATAGCAATATTCCAAAAATGAGACAGAAAAACAATTAAGAAATGAAACACTGGCAAAGGACATAAATAATAAAATGCAAAACAGGAAATACAAATGGATACAAAAACCCAGACAAAATAAAAACTTTCAGTTAGGCTCAAATTCCATCTACAGGGAGAAGAGAAAAGCAAACTATAAATCAAGACTCATTCATTTAACACCAAGCAACTATTTCAAATAAATACATGTATCATAAACAAGTATATCCATGGGAAATCAAATGGATAGAGGGCTTCCTAAAAGGATAATACAGCTGGGTATGGAGGGGTCTGTCTGTAATCCCAGCTATTCTAGAGGCTCTAGGTAGAAGGATCATAGTATAAGTTCAGCCCCTGGCAAACATCACAAGATCTTACTTGAAAACTAAAGTCAAAAGGAGTAGAGATGTGGCTCGGGTGGTAGAGCACCTGCCTAACAAGTGTGAGGCACTGCATTCAAACCCCAATACTCACAAAAATAAAAATAAAAAGGATAATACATAACAAACTGTTTTTAAATTGTATTTGTATCTGGTAAGTAGGGAAAGATAATGGGGGGTAAGGAGCCTATTATATTCATAATAGGTATTGCCTGTTTGAGGAAATATAAGTGAAAAAAGTAAATGGAACATATGAACAATGACTCATTAATATTAATTAATGGGAAAGAATTAATCAATTAAATGAATTTAATCAATGAAAATGAGTATCAATGACTCATTAAAATGAGTCTTAAGTAAGCTTAAGACTCAGTAGCAAAAACGAAACAAAGATGGTACCGATGGGGCTTACAACCTTTGAAGATTCCCACAGAATTTATTATTTTTTTAATTAAGTTGAATTTAGTATTTAACCTAAATATTTCAGGATTTTTAAAGATGGATTCTCATCCTCCTGAGAGTATTAGTCTTATAAGCATCTCATGAACCTTACTTTAGCAAATAGAGTGCCTCACATTGACCTAGGGCTATCTATGGTAAACTGCACTACACATAACATTCTGTTCTCCTAATCAAAAGAGGAAAGATGCTTCCAAATGTTTACCATTGGGGAATCTCTGGGCTGATTCACTGTGAGAGTCCACACATTCATTAAGCTCACTTCATTGTCTGTTCTGGTGAGAAGAAACCAGGATAGTCCTAGAATACTCCCTCCCACAGGCTCCTTAGAAAACTTTAAACTTCCTAGAAAGGGCTCAATGTTGATGGTCACTCTAAAAATGTTTTTGTAGCATGTTATTGAGTACTTCCACTGTAGGGTGCATTTTAGCCAATGCTTTTGGTCTTGTATTTATGTCCTTCAAACCATACCTCATCACTTGCCTGATTTTGCAAACTGAACACACATTATTGTCTTTTGTGGGATATGTACAATAAAATGCAATGGATGACTGATAGCTATGCATATTTTATAAAGATTATTTTAATTTAAAAGATAAACTTCAAAAATAAAGTTTTCAGTAATGAGAAATAAGAACAGAAATACTTTTTGGACATGGCTCATGTTTTATTTTTTATAGATTTGATAACATTTTTTCTCTCAGTTAAAATGATGTCATGTTATTTTAATCCTTTGCAGAGATTTTTAGAGCCATAACACTGGCCACTTTTTAAATTAAGTGAGGAAAACAGTAATAGATTTCTCTCCTCAAAATTAAAAGCAGTTTTTATTCATGCATCTTTTTTATAGAGAAACTAAGGTGATGGAACAGGAAGTGTTTATCAAACACTTCATAAAGCTAAATTGTTCCTTAAATTATTAGTAATAACTGATATCACTTCATACATTATTCCTTTGATTTGTCAGAGGTTCATGCTTGAGAAAACACCCTTATGACCGGTGCTCAAGATAGCCTCCTTGTTAAGGTTTTCTATTTGTGCTTCACTATAGGTGATTAGAGCAAATGTTTCCCAGCGATTTGGCTAATTTATAGAAAATAGAATCAATTTTTCTTGTTTCATCATGATTGAAGATTTTTCTGAACACCTTCAAATGAACAACAGATAAGCACTATTTATCAGATTGGTAGAGTACACAGTTTTGTACGTTCTATTTTCTTGTTGCTATTAATGAAATATATAATATGTCTTGAGAAAATAAAATTGCACAGGTTGGCCTCTGAACATTCAGGAAGGAATGAACATTTTGCTAAGAATTTATTTTTCACTCTCTCTTTTAGAACGCAAAGGAGGACAGCAATGTCTTAGATGTCTATGTTTCAGGGTCCCATGGCCCAGAGTCTGAAGGACACAGGCTGCCCTGGAAGCCAACAGTCACCAAGAAATTCCTTGTGGTGCTCAGAACTTCAGTGGTGTTCAGGCACCACCCCAGGGTGATGACTGATACCCTTGATCTGGTAAACCCAGGGGAGACTCCTTCCCTCCAGTGTCATAGGATTTGGAGAATGGGCCTTTCAGGAAACGAACCTTTTCCACTTCTGCCTTCCCTATCCATCACACATGGAGAAGAAGAGAAGGATGGGAAGTCACCAATTTATTGCCTCATCTCCCCAGGCCCCGCAGCAGGTATGCCTATTACAAATAAACACACTGGCAGGAGTCAGAGCACAAATAGTAAGGCACGTGAGTTAAAGATGCTCATGGTGTTCAGAGCCTCCAGAGAGAATCCTGTTTTCCTGACCTATAAAGGGAGGATATTTCTTGGACCACTATATAAAAATAAATCAACTCTCTTTCCTTTATAAAGGTATAATTATAATTAAATGTGTGACAGGAGATAGGATGGCCATTATCCTTTCCTCACCCCTGGGCTTCTGCAGACCTTGCCCCTGAAGTTTGAGATGAAGAAACAAGACCTGGACATTTGGGAAGATAGATAGGTTGAGGCTGGAGAGCTGACCTGGATGTCACCTCCCCCTGCTTACCAAGGTCCATGCTCTTCGAGGCTTTCAGGTTAATTGATTCTGGCTGCCTGGCTGGTGTCACAGATCTGAGATTGATGTGCTGATCTGGAAAATAGACTGCTGAATCCACCCCAGAGCTGTGAAAAGAAGCCAAATGCTGTATTTAGGTTTAGAATAAAATCTCAGGAAGAGAGAAAGAGATTTCATTTTGAACACAGCTCCTAGTCACTCTTTCTGTAGCCCCTAGCCATGTATTTCAACCAACTCTTGAATCTCAGGCTTCTTTTATGAGATGTAGCAACTCTGTTTTCATGTATTTTATCATGCAGCATAATTTAAATAAAATATTCTCTGGCTAATATCATGTTTTACTCTTCACTGATTTCTGCTAATTGGGATTCTGCTGTATCACATATAACTTTAAGTGGGTGAGGGGTACCTGGGAAGTTTTAGCACTTCAAAGGATGTCAGCAGACATTAGCAGAGCCCAAAAGTGGGCCAAGAGATTTCTGCAGGATAAGTATGACCTTCCTTTAACAGCAAGTGAAAGGGCTGTATCCTCAGAGAAGACATTTTGCTGAATGACTGATGGCTGTGGGAGTTTTGTTTTCTACCTTATTTAGGTCTATCTTCTAAAACTAATGTTAGTGCTGAGCAGATAGTCTGCCCGTCAGTAATACCAAAAGGAAGTCACAGAAGCACAGTTGACAATTTAGACACAAAATATATCAAATGTCCATTAAGGGGTTCTGGATACTTATGGCCAATCTTAGAATTTTCTTTCTGTTGAATATTTTATTTATTTTGTTTGAAGATGGAAGACATTATATAAAGGAATTATAGACAATGGCTTATATCCTGATCTAGAAATAAATTATGTTCATATTCTTTTCCTAAATTAAATTACAGCCACTTTCCTGGTTGATACTCTTGTCTGTTGAGAAAGTACATATGATGGTTCATTTCAACATAACTTCTGTCTTAAGCTCATACACAACAAAGATTCAAACCAAATATCTTCAGGAAATATGAACCGACTGACTGAGGTTGTATTTCTCAAACAGAGACTGATATTTTAAACAACAAAACAATAAAAATAACTTGAATGACAATCTTTTGAAAATGTATAGGGGATTCTCTACTTTTACTTATTTATTTACTTTTTCTATTTTTAAAGGAAACATACCAGAATGAGTTTCGTTTTTTGTTCTTGGAACTCATCAGTCATAGATATTTAATATTGCCTGATAGCAGTGTTAAAACTAATATGCAGCAATAAAAATATTACTGAGTAAGTAAACACTTCAGTATTTTAATTCAGTGGACAGATGAAGATAGTCCCGTAACAGGCAGCACAGTATGGTGCTCAAGAATCAGGGCACCAGAGCAGGTTGACCCGGTTTAATCCTGGCTCTGGATCTTACTCACTGTGTGACATGGGCAAATTATTGGAGCTCTCTGTACTTCATTGTAGTTATGTATAAAATGAGTATAAGTATATTCTCTAACTTATAGGTATCTAAGAGGACAGAATGAGTTGAGATTTGGTAAGTACAAAGACAGTGTCAGGCTACAGTAAGGGCTACAGAAATGGTTAGCTAACATGAGAAAATAGACCTGCTTTTGTTTACCAAATACTATCAGTTTCTGAGCTTCTATAGTTATCTATGCCTTTTAAATTCTCATGGCTACTTCTGTTTTGGTCAAACTCTCAGGAAGGCTGTGACAAACAGCCTTTCTCCCCTTCTATTCAGAAAAGCAATGCCGTGTGATAGGTTAGGGAACTGGGGAAATGTCAGTTTCCTCACCCATAAAATGGATAGTAATAGAATTACTCTGTAAGGCTGTTGTAAGGATTAAGTAAATTAAGATATGTTAAATACTGAGACTAGTGCCTAGCACAGATAAGAACTCACTCAACATGAGCTAAGTTTCTTCTTTTATTTCTATGGGTTAGAGTAGTCTCTGAATGAGGTCCCCGGGCATTCTCCAGTGAAGAGATGGCACATGTTTTCAGAAAAATTTCTCAAGAAGCTTAAATCTACTCTTTAGAGTGATGAAGCTTTTCTGGGCTTCTTTCTTGGTGTCTGAGTATATTCTGAATAGATGAAGTCACTGACATATAAAGTATACTAGATGTGGAATCTAGTGATGGCAAAATATGCCAATTTTATATACAAGAATCCTTGACCTATTTAGTATTATTGATGCTGGTGTGGTCTAATAGCAATACTCACATCTTTTCAGCCCATTTTCAAGAGGAACTCTCAGATGCTCTGACCACATGAGCTTCCCCTTGAGTCTTGGAGTTGTGGAAGCATTTGCTTTTACATATGTTATTTGACCTTTATTTGCACTTAGTTTCTCATCCTTTGATCTCTTGTGATAATGTGGGTTTAGTGTCAGAAGACTCAAGGCCTTCATAAAATCAAAGAATTTAAGAGTTAGAAGGGATTAAAGGTCACCTCATCTTTCAGATAAGACTCAGGCCCACAGAGAAGGACTGATGTTCCAATGTCACACAGCTGGCCAAGAGCCAAGTCAGGTCCAGTGCCACAAGCTTTGGCTAAAATGGTGCCCACTTTAGGATACAAGTTATTATGCTATTAAGTTAACAGAAATCAACCCTTCCCATCTGAAGTACAGATTTGCTCACAATCTCCTATGCAACTTGCATTTTAGGTAAGCTTTTTATTTCAACATAGCAGTGCATATCATGAAAGAAAAGAAAAGCAAGTAGTTAATCAAAACAGATGCTGTATGTTATAATGAAAGCCTTGAGGAAGGAGGCTTAGGACCAACACGAATATTCCTCTTTAAAACAAGGATCACACTGCATTCAAAATACTCTGCTTAAGGCAGACTGTGGGAATCCACCTAAGTAAGGAAAATATTGGTTACACTAATTCATTGTCTTTCATTATCTCACCACACTAGGCAATAACTGATATTTTGAGAATAAGGGCTCAAAATTTCTCAGATTTTGAGAAATAATGATCCATATCCCCATTTTAAAAATAAAGTGGCAATGCCACTTTATTTAGTGTCTGTCTAAATAAAGTCAATTTTTATACAAATATTAGAAAATAATCAAGGATGACTAAAGGAATAAAAGCTGCTAACAAATATACTATCTATCACACACATACACACACACACATGCCTGGTTATGTCCATTAATTTGATCATGATATAACATCTATTACTATTATTTTGAATGTGACCAAGTGTGTAATCTGAAAGCTTTCAGTAGAAGGATACCTCTTGCCATGGCACAGAATGGAAATGCAAAATAAGGTTGAAGTCAGATTGACAGATATTTAAGGAGGGAAGTGAGTGTAATGTAAGACAGTATGGGCTTAGAGTCAAAGGGAGCATACAGTGCACTGAAAGAACAAGTGCAGTATTGAATTAGCTCATGTAAAATATTTTAGACATACAAGTTAGACTAGTAAAATGGTTTGTAATTTTATGCTACAATCAAAAGCATTGGGTGTAAGAGGCTGACACAGTGATTAACTATAAAATATGACATATTTTAATTTTGAAGGGAGCTAGCCTGTGCTCATGACTGAGTGGGCTGCAGTGGAGGCTATGGGAAGCTGGAAGTTGACAGCAGGCCAAAGACATGTCCTATATAAAGGTTGTGTTTTCAGATGAACAACCGGGAATCCATCAAATAGAAATACTCAATGTCAAATTATGCTGCATAATGAATAAATAAGGGTAGCATGAAACATATGCCAGGGTCCTGAATATGGTGATAAACCAGGAATATGAAAGACACATAAGAGCCAGCAGTGAATGTCCAAGGAAAACTGTCTGAAATCAAAAGGCACGGGAAGAAGATTTTGAGAGGCATGCTAAAAAAAAAATGTCACAGGTAGCCATGATTAGGCTCCAACAATTGGCTTGTATGAGTGAGAATAAATGCAGGTCATGTATGTGAGGTAAAGAGAGAGAGAGAATAAAAAAATATGAACAAGTAGAGAAAAACACACTGTTAATAATATTCAGTATTCTGTCTGAAATGTATTTCCCTTGTATTTGTTTTTTATTTAGACACACACATTTTAAGTTTTTCTCTAATAATCTCTGGCATAATGATAGAAATAGGCTCAGTAATTTCTTGATTTCATTTTGGTTCAAAGTAAAGACATTAAGTATGCTCAAATTTGGTTTTCCCTCTTCATGCAAGAGCAGTTCTCTGCTTTACAAGATCAGTACCGCCCCTACAGCACCACTTTTCTCTTTTAAAGGGCTTTTAAGTTTTTGTTTGAAAGACAGGACTTTGAGACATTGCTCGGCCTTCTTGGCTTCCTTCCAATCCTTCCTCCACCCCAAGCTTCACACATCCAAACCCCATTGCTGCTGGTCACCTAGGCAACGCAGCAGAGTGCAGGATGGTGCAGGTCACAGGCTCCCAGGAGGGGCAGAGTAGTAAGGTTTAGGACTTGTTCCTTCAAAAATGTCCCTTTTCTCTCCACCCACACTTCTTCTCCCTTTCTTCATATCCTGCTCTTTTCTTCTCATCCCAAGGCTAATAAGTCTCCTTGTCTATGGTGTCCCCCATCCATCTCATCTGCCACAAATGAAATTTTACAAGACCTGACATTGTCATCCCAGGCTTGAAACCCTTCGGTGCTTCCCCACTGCTCTCTAGAGAAGCAAGGTGCTCATGGAGCAAGGCATGCAATGCCCTTTCCATCGATTCTGCCCCCGATGCCATATGCTTCAGCAGCACTGAATACACTCCCTCTCCTATCCCTTGGTTTTCCTAAACTAACTTGATCTTCCTGCCACTTCTCTGCTTCTTGGGCTCCTTTCCATTCTCCATGAGATCACTCAAACAACTGCCTTTCTTGTGCAACCTTCCTTGACCCTGTAGGCAGGGCTAGTGGTTCAGGCCTCTGGGGTCCCATGGCACTATGTATCTAATGTTTAGTAGGCTGCATCCTAATTACCTTTGTGTCTGTTTCTTTAAGAGGATATTACTTTTATACTGGCAGGAATCATTTCTGATCCATTTTAGTACCTTTGACAGTGTCTGGCTCAAAGCTCCAGAGATACTTTTGAATGCATGAGGGAGTGAAAGAATGACTTAATAATCAACACTGCAGACAAAAGAGCAGATGAAGTGTGAGTAAATATCAGACTTTTGGCTAAAAGGAAGTGAACGTTGATGTTTAAGAAAGTTCTAGCAAAGTGGTAAGGACAGAAAATTAAACACAGGAGGTTAGGGAGGAAAGGTAGGAAGTTATTAATTTATACCATGAAGTGAAGGTTTACAGCGTGAGGTACAAAATAAGCTTTTCTTGTCCCTTCTCCACCCCAAGATCACAGAAGAATGTGTTTTGCAGAAAGGGAAGGGAAGACATCTTGAAGTCCCAAAGACAGTTGCTAAATCCTCATAATTCTATCTTTGTGGTATCTCTGAACTACCTTTCCCCTGAAGATTTCTCACCTGCAAGCTTCATGCCCAATTCATGTCATACACAGTGGAAGCCTGGGTTTCACCACACCTATTGTCTGTTAATTAGATATTACTATCTACCCAATGAAGTCTACATACTTCATTCTGGCATTCTGGGCTTTATCATCTGGCCAATCAGTCACAATACAAGTTGTGAAAATCAACTTACTTCCCATCTCCATGCTGCTCCTTCTGCCCACCCTTCCCTTTCGACATTCCCTTCCTTCTTGGGCTCATCTCATGCCCATGCTCTACCCATGATTTAAGGCTCAGTTTGAATGTCAGTTTTACTATAGCATTTTCCCTGATTCCTTTGCCTGGAAGAATTCACCTCTGCCTCAGATGCCCAGAGCAGTTTCTCTATACCTTCTGCTAAGTATCACTTTATATCTTGTATTTTATTTATTTATTTATTTATTTATTTATTCCATAGTGGATAACTGTGCATATGTTGCTTTGGATTTGGGAAGATGAATCTTTGAGATAAATTCCTAGAAATGAGATTGCTTGATCCAAGGGTAAATGAATATGCAGTTCTGGTAGCTTTTGCTAAGTTCTTCTCTATGGGGTGGGTTTGTCTCATTTTGCATTTCCACTGGCAAAACAGGAGAGAAGTTGCTGTCAAGCTATGAACTCATGCCAATCTGATAAGTGAAAAGTATCTCAGTATTGACTTAGCATAGTTTTGGCTTGCATTTGTCTTATTTTGAATGAAGTTGAACATCTTTACACGTTTGTATCACTTCATATGTTTTTTTGCAAACTGTCTGTACATGTCTTTTCTTATTTTTCCCTTAGATATTTGGTTATTTATTTCCAGACACTTCTAGTGGTACTAATATTTTGAGTGGATTAGGCCTATATCTATGATAAATGTCTCAAATATTTTCTCTGTCATTTGGCTTTTAGCTGTACTTGTGACTTTTTTTGTCATAACAAGTCATTAAAAATCTTTTTAAACTTTAGATATTCTTTTTTATTTTATTTTATTTTATTTTTTTGAGTTTGAGAATCTTTATTTTCCCATCACAATACTTTTGGTTGCAGTGTTTTGTTTTGTTTATTGTTTTATTATTCATATGTGCATACAAGGCTTGGGTCATTTCTTGTATTTTAGTTGTCACTTTTGCCATTAGCTTTCTGGCTTCTTGAGGGCAGATTCATCTTTGTGCCATTCCACTGGTTTTGCACACACTGTATACACAATATACAGTAAATTTCAATGAAGGAAATTATTTAAAAGATGGATTTTTAAATGCCACCAAACTGCCATTTTGAACTCAGGATTGAAACAGGCAATGGAATTAAATGAACAAAAATAAATACGTCCACGTTTCCTTCTAATAAAGCCCCAGAGATACTGATCTAGAACATTATTGTGATTACCAACCTAGTTCACAAAATTGTGTTGGAATAAGATAACTAATTTAAAAAAATGTAAGAATCAAAGATAAATATAGGTAAGTTTCCATCTAATAGAGTTAGCTATACTCTTGTGTTGCTTTATTTTTAGCAGGTTGTGTTAAAAAGCATAATAGGAATGACACCAGGATTGCTGCAAGAAAAACGAAGAAATTTCACAGGATTATCATGGGACATAGAATGCAATAAAGTACACAGTTTTTAACAGCCATAATAAATACAGAAAATAGCAAAGAGACAACTTAATGATTTTTAAAACTCATCAGAAGAACAAAAATCTATGAATTCCACTAGTCAAATAGTATGTATGCTTAGTAAATCTCCCTCTCTCATGCTTGTGTGATTCTAAAAATTATTGATTTTTTAGGTTCTATTACAGAATGGATATAATATTGGGTACCTTTTTCAATATTTTAGATTATATGGTGCTGCTTTAATTTTTAGATTCCATTAACTTTCTTGGAACATCTATTTTTAAAATACCTTTAAGATTTGCCAATAAAAAGGGAAAAAATCCCTAAGCTTTATGTTTTCTCAGTTTTGTTTTATACTTTTCTATATAACTTTTCTTTCAGCTACACTGTCTAGTTTTCAAACTTGTAAAAGAAAATTCAACCATTTTTTTAGATATTATAATAACAAAGTGTACCTTAACAAATTTCAGGAAGCAAAATATGAACAATGTAAGCTATTAGCTATGAGAAGCTTTCACTGGAAGGGAATTATAGATACTATGAGATTTCCATTCTGGAAAGAAATAGAGTTAAAATAAGGTTGCTGAATTTTCCCAGAAAAACCATAACAGGGAACATTTATGATCTATCATTTTATCGATACCTGTGGCTGTAATCTGCAAGGCCCAATTCCAGACCAGGATGTGGGGGTGGGGATGGTGGTACTTCACTCTCAGCCCATCCGTCACTGGGAAGCAATAGGTCTATAAACAAAGAACAAATGAAGCTGTAGTAAACTGGAGGCAGAACTATTTAGTGCCTGATTTTGCTCCAGTCCATCTCTCAGACACAATTTTTACCAACGCATAAACCAGCCCTGAAATAAATCAGGCCTCACCTTAATGGAAGGATTTCTAAGAGCATGACTGCACCCTGTATGAGAAAATGTGTGCCTGCTAATGTGTACCTACCCTGGTGACCTTCTGGCCACCCTGGTGAATCAAGTCCATGAATCTTGACTACCTTCTCCTACGCTATAAACTGATACATACTCATCATCTGTGATTTGTGGAAGATTAAGAAAACCATGTGTTTTATGCCTTAATATTGTTTTTCTGCAAACAAGACTATATAATGACTACTCTGAATTATATGGTGATTTAGGGATTTACATGAGTAGCAAAAAATAACTAAAATAACAACAACAACAACAAAACCCTTGAGATACAGTGCACCTATTTAGACAAAGTAGAGGAGAAGACCAATTTTTTTTGCATGTTTTCCATAATGAAAACCCTTGAGTTTATAAACAAAAGAGTGGTGTCTGCATCTTGGTTTCCTCACTTAATAAAAATGCATACCTTTCCAGGCTATTCTGTACTAAACATGGCTGCAACCAAGGACAAGTTAAGGTTTGGTGAGGTTTTTCGTATGTATCAGACATGTGCTAAGCATTATGTACATTATTTCATTTAATACTCTCAATAACAATATTAACTAATGTGTGAAAACAATATTAACTAATGTGTGAAATCATTATAAAGTATTCTAGTTAAGAGAATTACTTTTACAGCAGGACTGTACATTTCTACCCCTGGCTCCTTCTGCTTTGTGAACTTGGGCACATTACTCAAGTTCTCCAAGATTCAGTCTTTAAATGTAGAAAATGGTGATAAGAACCTTCATTGGGGGTCTCACTAACACACTTAAGCTGTACAGAATTGCTCACAGAATAAAAGACTATGATCCTGATAGGTAAAGTCATTTCCTACTGCACATTACTACCCAAGACTATGTACTGGTCCATGACCATAGTCCTGGTCTTACCTGCTTCCCTGTTTTGGTTTGTAAAATTGCAAAACCCAGCCTGCCTGTTAAAGTTTTACTGTTCTTCCAAGGTCCACCTCAAATGTCACCTAGGATCTGTCCATGCTTTTTTAAATGGTGGTGGAGAATACTCTCTTCCTGACATACGCTTGGACACCATTTCTCACCACTGTGCAGCCCTAGACGGGTTCTTGCCAATGGAATGTGAGTTGCTATGATGAGTGTCATTCCCAGCTTCAGAGGTTAAGAGATAATGTACTGTTTACTCTTGCTCCTTTCCTCCAAATACCACCCAAGAGCCTAGTGATAAAGAGGTAGACATTGCCTAGTCACCAATAGAAGAAGCCTATGTCCCTTAATCACTACATTGAAACAGCACCCATGAAGCATTCTCATCTTACCAAGTCTTACTGGGCTGTGATGTGACCCAAGAAATACACATTCACTATTTTTATCTATCCATTAACATTTTAGGCTTATCCATTACTTAGTATTACATTAAGTAATACCCATATAACATCTATTGCATACTACTTTTGCATTGAATTACCTGTCTTCATTCATCTATTATCATCTATTCATCTGCATTTCTCTTACTAGGCTGCAGACAATTTCCTCCATGAGCTCTCTTTTTCTTCTCCCTCTTCATTTGCAACATCTTCTCAGCTATTTTGAGTTTATTACAATCATTACATTAATATTTCCTGCATTCAGATGAGTCATTTGGTTTTTTTTCCTTAAAGTGATGAAATAAGTGTTGGTACAATTTAAAACAACATATTCTTATGCTGTAAGGGACTTTCCTCCTCTGGATCCAAACAAGCAGTGTTAAAGTCTAGAATTTGGATCTCCTACAAATAGTACTTCTGGATTTCAATGAATGTACAAGGCACATGCTTATATATACTTGGGAATGTTGACAATGTGTCTGCTAGTCACTACTTCATTGATGGTTAAGTAGCCTTTTTTAAAAATTACCATTTTGTCGTTGTTTTTTTTGTGGGACTGATTCTGCCAAGGCCAGATCTGAAAAGATGGGTAAAGAGATTGTGACAAAGGATTAGCAAGCTATGGCTCTGTTCTAAAGTTAGCCCACCATCTGGTTTTGTAAATAAAGTTTTATTGAACACAGTCATGCCAATTTGTTTATGGATTATATATGGCAGCTTCTTCACTACAATGGAACTGATTGTAAAAAGAGATCTTATGGCCTACAAAGCCCCAAATATTTACTATTGGGCCCTTTAAAGGCAGAGTTTGATGACTTCTACCTTAGACTCTTCTTGAGGGAAATAATCAGCACATTCATCTTTGCATTCCTGATAGTGTGTACTGTACAATGGAGATACCCAATCAACATTAGTCAAATAGGAAGGTATAATTCAATTTGTGATCACCACTGCAGACAGTGCCTTCTACGGTAAGAAGGTACGGATGCATGCTGGTTCCCAGAAGGATACACATTAGGAAGAATTATGCTATTATGTGTCTCCTTGAAAGACTCAAGGGAATGTGGATTTAGTGGAACAAGGAACAGAACAGAAACATTTGATTTGAGGTGGGGAGGAAAGGCCTAATTCAGTGGGTGACACTGGGCAGACTTGGGGCAATTTTGACTGAGGTGTACTTGAGTTGGAAGTGTAGAAGGAGAGGAGCACAAAGGGGAGAGGAGAGCAATGGCAGGAACAGTAATAACAATCAGAGGCAAACTGCACTTAGGCTAATACTCAGCCCAGGGTGCAATCCACCACAAGATTCCTCAGAAACTACAGTGTTGGTGCACCTCATTACCATTCAAATGCTTAATAGGATTTTAGAGTAAACCCCTGGGATACTGCCTCCATCCTTATTATTGTCTTGGAGCACCACACTTACTCCACAACAGGCGCTGCTAGCTGTTCTCCAACACAAATGTGAATTTTCTGGTGTTACAGCTTCTACAAATGTTAGGCCTAAAAATGCCTTTTCTGTGTAACAGCTTGAAAGGAATAAAAACTAAAATACCCAGCAAACTGTGGGTGGCATGTACTATTATTACAAAAATAGATGGAACACAGAATATCAACATTGGATTTTTAAATATACAAAGGAAAGGAAAAAGGGAAGAAACAAATTAGTATTTTGACTATACCAGTTCCTCCCTCATTCGACATTACATTTTGTCAAGTTAATCTTTTCTAAAGATGGTCCTTAAAATATCAGCAGTGGTAAGGCAGTACTAGGGGTTCATGAGTCTCAGTGACCTTTTTCCAACTTACATGGTTGGAACTCAGGAACTCCAACTGTAAACACTATTAAGATTAAGGAGCGGTGATAATCACATTTTTATCTTGGTAGTATGGTGTTTGAACAAAGGCCTCATGCTTGCTAGGTAGGTGCTCTACTGCTGAAGTCACATCCCCAGCCCTTTGAGTCTTGCATTTTTGCCTAGCACTGGCCTTGAATTGTGATCCTCCTACCTCCACTTCTGTGTAGCTGGGATTAGAGGTGTGAGACACCATAGCTCACTATCCTGACATTCTTTTATAGCATCATGTTTATTCATTCTTTTTTCTCTAAGTCAATAGGCTCAGATGAAAACTAAGAGAATTTCATCGGACCTCTAACACTAAATGTATTGGCTATGATTTGATAAGCCTACTTGTTACAAATTAATATTGTAACACAGATCTATAAGGAAACAATAACTATGAGGTTTTTCTCTACTTAAAAAATGTTTACTGGAATCACTTTTTGAAAGAATTGGAGATTGAACTCTCCAATTCAATCAAGAAGTGAAGCAGAAACCTTGCAGGTAACTGATCTGCATGTTTTTTTAATTGGTGTGAAAGTTGTTCTGTCTGGATCTGTGTCTCAGGAGGAAGGGAATAGACAAAACCTCCCAGTGATAGTGTCCCACTTGTGTCCAAAGGAGTCTCATTGTTCATTAGGGATAAAAACATTCTTTTGAAGCTCCTAAGTAGAGTAGACCCTTGGTATATACAGTTCTATGATTGAGGATTTTTCCATTGAAGAAAAATTGAAAATGGTCAGGATGAACAAAGTTCAGTGCTGTACTGCAGATGTCTGATTCATTTTTTTTCCATAATGCTGTCTAACCTCTGCTAAAAGACATGCCTTTTCTAAAAAATTTTTTTTTTCATTTTATCACTTTAATTAAACACATTAAAATTTACCTTTCTTTTTTGGGCACCATCTACTTTTTGGGAGACATTTTCACAAAATTAAGGGCAGGGAAATACTCAGTAGATGACACAATAATTTAAACACAACTGAATCAAGTAAACTGTGTAATGCACAGGCAGGAATTTAAAGTTTTTGTTTTGTAATTTCTTTTGTTTTATTCTAATTTACTATTTATTTTACCATGCCTGGTCAAAACCACTTTTAGTAGATTTGGGAATAAGGTGGGCTTACACTATTGTTACATTTATCTAATATGTGCTTTGAGTATATTTTATTGCTTGAACTTTGTTTTCTGGGTATATTTTTACACCCTGAAAATGGCTTAGCTAGCCTAGCCATTGCTATTCTTTCTAAAAATATTATCCTATTTACTTGAGTATATCAACATCCTCTAAAAATATGCTGCATGGATATTATCTCAGTATCCATATTTTAGAGGTATTAAAATGAATCAAGGAGGAGGTAACATGTCCCATGTTTCTTTTAATATCACTGGTAAAACAAGGAATGAAATCCTAAACTCAGTCATTAGACACATGTTTGAGAATCAAACTGCAATCAAATTAGGTAAAGGTGAGCTATTTTTATACAGATGTCAATGTTCCTGATCCTAACATATGAACATTTTTACATGTGAAAATCTCTGCTGAAGGTCTCAGAATGGGATCTGTCTCTATTGAGAAGATTTTAAATTTCTTTTGTTTGAACACTGAGTAGTTCTTCATCTGAATACAAAGAAAAATCAGCTTTTAATAGGCATTGTTAGTGTCAGGTGGAAAGAGTTCAATACTTTCAAAGGATGAATGCAAGTTAAAGCCTGTGTTGTGGCTTAGGAGATGAATATAAGACAGAGACAGAAATTAAATCCAGGCTCTATAGGTATCAAGCATGCAATCTTGGGTAAATTATTTATTCTCTTTGACCTTCTATTTCCTCATCTGTAATATAAGGATAATAATTGTACCCACTTTGAGTATGCATGTAAATTGCTTAACACGGCATCTAACAGACAATGAACAGTTAATAAATAGTGACAGCTGTGGCTGCTACTCTCACTACAATGGAGGAATTTAGAGGAAAAAAACCAACATCCCATTCAGATGAAGCAGTTTAATTCTAGAGCAATCTCAGATTTACAAGTCCATTCTGACAGAATAATGTCTGTGTTTGGAACTTGTTCCCATGTAGTTAAATTTTGGAAATTTTGTTCAAAATTTCCAAAATAGGAGTAATTGATAATATATAGTACCTATCTCCACTCAATAAGATACTATGCTCCTACTGAATATGAAACTGTAGGAGAATATTCAGTGGTATAGCAAAATGCTCATAATGTGCTATTGACTGAAAAAAAATTTCTTAAACAGTAAGTGTAGTACATCTCATTTTTAATTTCTTGTCATGTACACAAATTTGCATGAAGAAAAGACTTGAAAGATACACATAAAATGTTATTGATTAGGAACTTAGAAAGAAGTATGAGTAATATTAAATTTTCTTTTTATTGCTTTTCTTTACATTTTCTATAATGAATATGTATGTATTGCTTTTGCAATATAAAAAATGAAGGTCATTAAAAAATAGAGGTTTCAGGGAGATAAAACAATTATCTTGGTGACTTGAAGTATAATTTTTGAAAAACAATATAGAAAATGCAATTTTTTTTTTTTTACCATCTAGAGTCTCCTAGAAATGGTCCATACCAGAGAATAAGAGAAAGTGTAGCAAGACAATATCAGGAACATGCTAACTATCACATTACAGTCTCAGGTTACGGTATTTTAACTATTTCCACATTCATCTTAGAATACAGCATAAATCTGTGAGCCAAGTTATGGCTACTTTATGGTTTAATATATGCCCATACAGTTTTTAAAGTTACTGGGTAATTTTCAATATTAAAAAAATCTTAAAAAAAAAAAAACTAACAGTTTTCCATCTTTGATTCTCTAGTCATGGTTTGTTTTATACATAACCCTCCATGTTTGGGGCAGCGAGCATAGAAACTGTTACTTCAACTGGAGGCCTTGCCAGGAATCTGATTCACAAGTTCTGAGTCAGCTCTCCCACCCACCTCTGAAAGCTCTTGACTTTAAGTAACAGTGTCTGCACTAAGTCTAATTAACTCTTTTTTTTGTCCCCCAACCCTTCTTCAAAAAAAGGCACTTTTATTTTCTCACTCTATTTGCAATAGAGAAAAACACTCTTACCTTTCTGTTTGTCTTGTGGACCATAAGTGCCAAACTGATGCAACACACTACTATCATTTCGCCTAGAGGTGGTTAGAGCATTTTGACAGTTCTCAAAGCACGGCTTGGAAAGTGTGCCACCCTCTGTAAGCTCCTAGGGGATAAAAATAAAAATTACATTTGCTTTTTTAATATGTGCAGTGTGGTCAAGGGAAGTGGAGTGAAAGAACGATCAATTTATGATAGTCTTTCAAGAGTCTCTAGCATATAAGTCTTCAACTGTGGAAAATCAAAATGGCCCTATCTGTTAAAACATCTTTGAATATGAAATAAAAAATACTGACAATGTGGTGTTAAGGATTAGGAGTGCTGATAGCCAACACAAAAGAGGATTAGCTTTATTATTCTTTCCCCCACTTACAACTGGCTTCTTTCAAATTTTCTTCCATCTGGGAGTACAGCTTGTGGCAGTGTCAATACAAGAATACAGTTCATGCCAAGGGTGTTTCTCTGCCAACCAGCTGGTTCCTCTCTCCTCCTCTCTCCCCAGATAAGTGCATATGCTCTAGGACAAGTCAGAACCCAAGTAGGCTTTGCCGCAGAAATGCCATGAATATGTCCCACACCAGGTCTTTGGCCAGGAGCTAAAACAAACTTCTGTGACAAGGCAGACAGTGGTTCTCCTGAGATTCTTTTTCCCTTTTTTTCCCCATACTTCCCCTCCCTGTTTGGATTCTGACAGTCTGTAAACAATTTCACAGTTTTCTTAAAACTGCTGTATCCAGATAACACTCCACAAGTCATCTTCCCCAGGTGTTGAAGAGGTACTAGGAAGCAGCCAATTACAGAGAACTCTGGCCATTTTTTTAAGTAGATTGGAACACAGACAACTGAGTTTTGCTCTTGTTCATATTATTTGCCACCCTAACAGATTTCACGAAAGAAAATGATTTGGAAGTCATTTCATAGCTGTTCCCTTGACCATTTGTGAAATGAACGTGCCACAAACAAGAACACAGATCTGATCCCCAAAGCTTTTTCATGTGGGGTAGCATTTTGCTAAAACAGTGCATTTGATTTATATTTTCCTCTTAGTTATGATAATTCAGTGTTTAGCTAAGTAACATATTTAAAACATTCAAATCCTACATGCTTAATGATTAAAATGTCTTCAGATGTGGAAAGGCCTTTAGCTTTTTGTGAAGGCTTCTTATACTTCTCCCACACCCAATCCTATGCTTCTAGGCTTCTGGTCAAACCCAGCCAGGTACAGGAGACTCTTATGTTAAAGCAGGAATCCCAGCAGGCTTGAGAGGTAGGTCTTGAATTGCATGGCCTTGTGTTTTCATTTAACAATAGCAACAAGAAAAAAAAATTTTTTTCCGCCCTCCCAGCTCCTTGATAAATGACACAATCGATATCCTAACAACTGATGAGTAACCAGCCTAATTAAAGTATTCAGCCTGTAAAATAGAGCTGTCGTGGAGCCCTCCATTAGTGTCCCAGCCAATAAAAAATATAATGGACTTTTAAACATATTCTGCCTTTACCAAGATGAGCTTACAGCAGGCAGAAAATGTTTTTGGGGAAGAGAAAAACAAAACCAGGTCATAACCCATTTTTTTTTTTTCCATACCAAGTCTCTAGGCTCAAATAGAATTACAATTGAACCTCAGGCTCATCCTTTGAAAAACATGCTTGTGTTTAAAATGATTTTGACTCAATCAAGGGCTCATTATGTATTCTTCATGAGGTTCTCATCAAAACTGTTTACATATTTTGTGCAACGGGGTAATGTGGGAAAAAAAAACCCAACGACTTTATATTTTGACTTTTCTTAAGTAGCTTCTTCAATTTTTTAAATATCAATATAATGCTCAAGCAATCACTTTGGTGTTCTTGCCAAATCTAACTAATTGATTTGCCTGAATGTCTGAGCAGTACTGAGACTGTTTCTAGGTTATGGATGCTTTTTTATTGTACCAGAGGGCGACTACTGCTCCATGGGAGAATACGCCCTAAACAGGAGCACACAACATATGCTCCAACACAGTAGAACACAGATTTGGGAGATCAAATTTTTTCCAAATTTAATAAGGATAATCTTTATGTTAGGCTGCTGTCTTTATAAGAAATAATGCTCCTTAATCTTCATGGATACTACAGAGATTCTCAATAGCTAAGAGTCAAGTGCCTGCTTATTCCCCATGGAAGGCATGTAAATATTAGGGGAAGAAAATGGATCTTGTTTAAATGTCCTCATAAAAATTGCTTTTTGCCCTAGTTCCTATGCTTGATCAATTCCCTGGTGAACTATATTAACAAGATACTTCTGACAATGGGCAATGAATTGAAAGTTACTGCTTTCTTCTGATGGACCATTGTCAATCCACTCCAGACTATGTGAATTAAGATGAAAATACCTGAAGTAAAGGAGGATGCAAATGGTAGTGTCCAAGAACCAAAAGTACAACACACCTATTCACTAGTATTCAAACATTTTAGAATGTGTGAAATTAGGTGAAAGGATATGTGGCAGCATTTGCTATGCCTTTTAGAGCTATATTCATTTCTTTTGCTTTTTGTCTTTTGTTCTCTGCATGCATGTGACACTCTAGTGGTCTTCCAGTCTTTTCTACTGGTTGAAGTATCTTGCTTAAAATAATTCGTAGGGGAGCTCTAATATGCAGATGATACATAGGAGGATGACTCAGACTCCCCAGACTATCCTCTCCAATACCTGGGTTCCATGGAATCCCGGGATTCTAGAGAAAGAACCAAATTACACCAAATGGAGCCCCTTCTTTCATGGTAGGAAGCAGCAGATAAGGGCATTTAAACTATGTACATAAGTGAAGCCATTAAATATTCATGAAAAACTCTGTCACTTAAGCAGACACAAATGTTGAAAACAAGCTCCTTCATTATATATAGTCTTCAGTAATTGGCCAATTTACATTTATTTAACATCTACAAGGTTATGTACAAGAGAGTGTAAAAGGTACAGTTACTCCTTTCCAAGAGCTGATAATAATAACAAAGTAAGATATGGTTTATAATTTTGCTACTCAAAACCTTCTCTCTCAGATGAAATAGGTCTCAGATGCAATTTTCTCTTTTATTCAACAACATTTATGATGTGTCTATTATAGGCTTGGAAATGAAGACCCATTAATGGATAAAACAGTTAACAACATCTATCATGTACACATACTGATCACTGAAGTATGTAGTTCAATAGCCAGGAACGTCCAATGTAGGATTTTAACTCAAGCCATATGGAACTTCAGAGCCAAGTTTTTAACCACAAGGAGTCCCACTGACATTGACTACTGTTTGATTTGATAACCCTTTCATTTTTAAGTTTTAAGTTGAATTTAGTTTTAAAACTAATATGTTATCTTAGTGTTTTAAATGGTATCCTACTTTCTCTTTGCATACTATTGTATTATGCACTTATTTTGGCCTTAGAAAATATCCTGATATGATAATATGTGATTTGCTGAATTTTTTTTAACTTTTAGTACTGCTAACTTTTTATTATTTTTTTTCTTAATTGTTAGGAGTATTTAATAATTTTACTTCATGTATAAGGGAAAATAATGTCTAAGAATATTTTACATTTATAATTTTATGTAAGTAAAAGGTTTAGGGATATGAAAATTCAAAAATATTTTATATTTATACCTCACGTATAATATAAATATTACTGATACTTGAACAAGCCACAAAGAAATCATGGCAAAACATTTCAAAAAATAAGACTCCGGGGGATTCCAAGATGGCGACATGAGGGAGGAAGCAGAAAGCATGCTTCCTAAAGTAAAACCCTGGAGAGACACTGGAGATACAACTTGCAGGAAAAACCACCAAGAAGAGGCAAAACTCTAACACCTCCACACCCCCAGCCCACACCATGTTCAATGGAGAAACCATGGGGACTCCTGTGCCACCAGACACCAGCTCCTAACCTGCTTGGCAGAAGTAGACCACCAGGTGAGCTAAGTGGCATGAGGTACTCCCAAATACAACCCTAGGACAAATCAGCATAGCCCCCTGGACAGACTGACCCCCACCCAGGGAAAAAAGAGAAAAACAAACCTGAATAATAAACAAGCAGCTGAAAAAAAAAAGACGTGTAGCAAAGAGCTCCAGAGCGTGGGGGAGGGGCACTCCCTCACGCAAACTGTAAATAAAAAAGGACTGCAATTGCAACAGCTGGGCAGGGCTGTATACTGGAGAAAACAAAAGGGGCATGGATCCAGGAGAACTCTAAATAAACAAAGCCTGTGGGTGAGGTGAGTGTAAAGCTCACTCCTGAGATCTGCAATAAATAAAGTCTGCAGCAGCAGATGGCTGACAGTAGGTGGCAGGTGAGCCGCAACCTCAGGTAGACATTCACAAAGCTGTCTCTAGACTCTCTCTCTTTTTTTTTTTCTCTTCCTTTGATGAGACAATGACAGAACTAGGAGTGGAAGCTGAAGGGCTAACTGAAACTGTATTGCATTTGAACTTGGGATTTTTTGTTTTGTTTTGTTTTTTTGTCCTTTGAGGAGACAACGACAGAACTACTTCTCAGGCACCAACACCAGGACAGGAGGCTGAAGGACTAACACCAAAATTATTAAGACTGAAACTTTATTGCATTTGAACTTGGGGATACTTTTTTTTAATTATCTTCTCTCTGTCTCTCTAATGCCTATTTAGCTGACCATTGATTAGTACACTATCTCTCCCTGCTTATTTCTTTGGCTCTATTTTGTTGTTGTTGTTGTTGTTTTGTTTGTTTTTCCTTTTTCTTTACCTTCTTTGCTTTCCCTCTCCTCTCACTCTTCCATTCTAGATATCATCATTGTTACTATTACAACCTAGACAATACTGAATTACACACAGTACAAGGACAGTAACAATAGCAAGGGCAATGATGGGAAAACGAAAAAAGAGGGAAATCATTTTCCCCCCAGTAATAAATTAGTACAGGAGCCAGAGGGAAATGAAGAAAACAGATACCCAGATCCAGACTCCAACAAAACGAAGATAAACTATGTCAAAGAAACCAATGAAGCCCACAAGAACACTCTGAAAGAAGAAATCCTACAAGTAATCAATGAGAATTTTACAGAGATGATACTGGATATGGTCAACCAAAATGTGCAGGAGACACTCAAAAAATTCCAAGACAACAAAAATAGAGAATTTGAGAAATCACAAGAACAAATAAAAGAAACTATAGAAGCACTGTATAAACAACAAAGTGAAAGAAAGAATATGATAAATAAAGAGATAAATGAACTCAGGACAAAAATAGACAATATTAAAAAGGAATTGACTCAGGATATGGAAAACCTCAGAAAAAAGAATAAAACAGAAATGGAAAACAAAATAGAAGGCCAATCCAGCAGAAAAGAACAAGCAGAAGACAGAATCTCTGAACTCAAAGATGAAATGGTAATTAAAGGAAAAACTGAAGAACTATTAGTTAAACAACTCAAGACCAGTGAAAAGAAAATGCAAGAACTTACTGACTCCATCAAAAGACCAAACCTGAGATTCATGGGCATTGAAGAAGGAGAAGAGGTACAAGCAAAAGGAATGCATAATATATTCAACAAAATAATAACAGAAAATTTCCTAAATCTAGAGAAAACTATGCTCATACAGGTGCACAAGGCCTCCAGAACTCCAAACAGACCTGACCAAAATAGAACTACCCACAAAATATTATCATTAAAACAACAAGTACAGAGACTACAGAAAGAATATTGAAGGCTGTAAGAGAGAAAAAACAAATAACATACAAAGGTAAACCCATCAAAATCACAGCAGACTTCTCAACAGAAACATTAAAAGCAAGAGAGCTTGAGGTGAGATCTTCTGGGCACTGAATGAAAATAACTTCAATCCTAGGAAACTCTACCCAGCAAAACTATCATTCAAAAATGGAGCAAAAAAGTCTTCCATGATAAGCAGAAACTAAAACAATATGTGACCACAAAGCCACTACTACAAAAGATTCTGCAAGGGATTCTGCACACAGAAAGTGAAACCCAACAAACCATGAAAGGGCAGGCAATACCAAACTACAGGAAAAGAAAAAGCAAGAAAGTAGAGAGTAACATCGATTTAGCTACACATAATCAAACCCTCAAAAAACTAAGACAACTAAATGACAGGAATCACCACATACCTATCAGTACTAGCACTTAATGTTAATGGACTTAATTCCCCCATCAAAAGGCACCATTTGATGAAATGGATTAAAAAGGAAGATCCAACAATTTGTTGCTTACAGGAGACCCATCTCACTGACAAAAATGAGCATAGGCTTAGGATGAAAGGCTGGAAGAAGATTTACCAAGTCAATGGCCCCTGAAAACAGGTGGGAATAGCAATACTGATCTCAAAGTAGACTTCAAACCTACATTGATCAAATGACATAAAGAAGGACATTCCATACTAATAAAAGGGGAAATAGACCAAAGGAAATAACAATTATCAATCTATATGCACCCAATGTCAATGCACCCAATTTCATCAAACATACCCTGAAGGACCTAAAAGCATATATTAACTCCAACACAGTGGTTGTGGGAGACTTTAACACCCCACTATCATCAATAGATAGGTCATCCAAACAAAAAATCAATAAAGAAATCCTAGATCTAAAACATACCACAGATCAAATGGACCTAGCTGATGTCTACAGAACATTTCATCCAACTTCTACACAATATACATTCTTCTCAGCAGCCTATGGAACCTTCTCCAAAATAGATCATATCCTAGGGCACAAAGCAAGCCTCAGCAAATATAAGAAAATAGAAATTATACCATGCATTCTATCTGATCACAATGCAATAAAACTAGAACTCAACAAAATAAACAAAAATAAACACAAAAAACATGCAAACAGCTGGAAACTGAATACTCATGGCTTAATGAACAAAGGGTCATTTATGAAGTAAAAAGAGAAAATTAAAACATTCCTGGAAGTCAATGAAGATGAAAACACAACCTATTGAAACCTATGGGACACAGCAAAGGCAGTCCTGAGAGGAAAGTTTATAGCCATGAGTGCATATATTAAAAAGACTGAAAGATCCTAAATCAATGACTTAATGATACATCTCAAACTCCTAGAAAAACAAGAACAAGCAAATCCCAAAACAAATAGAAGGAGAGAAATAATAAAAATAAGAGCTGAAATCAATGAAATAGAAACCAAAAAAAAAACCATACAAAGAATTAATGAAACAAAAAGTTGGTTCTTTGAAAAAATAAACAAGATCAATAGACCCCTGGAAAATCTGACTAAAATGATGAGAGAAAAAACCCAAATCAGTACAATCAGGAATGCAAAAGGGGAGATAACAACAAATGCCATGGAAATTTAGGAAATCATCAGAGACTACTTTGAGAACCTATATTCTAATAAATTTGAAAATCTTGAAGAAATGGACAGATTTCTAGATATTTATGATCATCCAAAATTGAACCAAGAGGATATTAATTACCTGAATAGATCTATAACATGAAATGAAATTGAAGCAGCAATAAAGAGTCTCCCAAAAAAGAAAATTCCAGGACCTGATGGATTCTCTGCTGAATTCTATCAGACCTTTAAAGAAGAACTGATACCAACCCTCCTTAAACTGTTCCACGAAATAGAAAGGGAAGGAAAACTGCCTAAAACATTTTATGAAGCCAGTACTACACTCATCCCGAAACCAGGCAAAGACACCTCAAAAAGGAGAACTACAGGCCAATGTCCTTAATGAACATTGATGCAAAAATCCTCAATAAAATAATGGCAAATCAAATTCAACAACACATTAAGAAGAGCATACAACAAGACCAAGTCGGTTTCATTCCAGGGATGCAGGCGTGGCTCAACATAGCAAATCTATAAATGTAATACAGCACATTAACAGAAGCAAAGACAAAAACCACTTCATCATCTCAATAGATGCAGAAAAAGCCTTTGATAAGATCCAACACCATTTCTTGATAAAAGCTCTAAGAAAACTAGGAATAGAAGGAAAGTACATCAACATTATAAAAGCTATATATGACAAACCTACAGCCAGCATTATAGTTAATGATGAAAAACTCAAACCATTCCCTCTAAAATCAGGAACTAGACAAGGATGCCCACTATCTCCACTCCTATTCAACATACTACTGGAATTCCTAGCCAGAGCAATTAGGCAAGAAGAAGGAATAAAAGGAATACAAATAGGTAAAGAAACTGTCAAAATATCCCTATTTGCAGACGACATGATCCTATACCTGAAAGACCCAAAAAACTCTACTCAAAAGCTCCTAAACATCATCAACAGCTATAGCAAGGCAGCAGGATATAAAATCAACACAGAAAAATCATTAGCATTTCTATACACTAATAATGAACAAACTGAGAGAGAATATATGAAAACAATTCCCATTTACAATAGCCTCAAAAAAAATCAAATACCTAGGTGTAAACAAAACAAATGATGTGAACGACCTCTACAAGGAAAACTATAAACTTCTGAAGAAAGAGATTGAGGAAGACTATAGAAAGTGGAGAGATCTCCCATGCTCATGGATTGGTAGAATCAACATAGTAAAAATGCCTATACTTCCAAAAGCAATCTACATATTTAATGCAATTCCCATCAAAATCCCAATGACATTCATCAAAGAGATTGAAAAATCTACCGTTAAATTTATTTGGAAACACAAGAGGTCACGAATAGCCAAGGCAATACTCAGTCAAAAGAACAATGCTGGAGGTATCACCATACCTGACTTCAAACTATTCTAAAAAGTAATAAAAACAGCGTGGTACTGGCACAAAAACAGACATGAAGACCAGTGGAACAGAATAGAGGACCCAGATATGAAGCCATACAACTATAACCAACTTATCTTTGACAAAGGCACTAAAAATATACGCTGGAGAAAAGACAGCCTCTTCAACAAAAACTGCTGGGAAAACTGGTTAGCAGTCTGCAAAAAACTGAAACTAGATCTATGTTTATCACCCTATACCAATATTAACTCAAAATGGATCAAGGACCTTAATATCATACCCCAAACTCTAAAGTTAGTAAAGGAAAGAGTAGGAAATACTCTGGAATTAGTAGGTATAGGTAAGAACTTTCTCAGTGGAACCCCAGCAGCTCAGCAACTAAGAGATAGCACAGATAAATGAGACTTCATAAAACTAAAAAGCTTCTGCTCAACAAAAGAAATGGTGTTTAAACTGATGAGACCATATTTTTTTGGGAGAAAATATTGCCAGCTACACATCAGACAAAGGACTGATAACCAGAATATATAAGGAACTTAAAAAAGTAAATTCTCCCAAAATTAATGAACCAATAAAGAAATGGGCAAGTGAACTACACAGAACTTTCTCAAAAGAAGAAATTCAAATGGCCAAAAACACATGAAAAAATGCTCATCATCTCTAGCCATAAAGGAAATGCAAATTAAAAGCACACTAAGATTCCACCTCACCCCTGTTAGAATAGCCATCATTAGCAACACCACTAACAACAATCGTTGGCGAGGATGCGGGGAAAAAGGAACCCTTTTACACTGCTGGTGGGAATGTAAACTAGTACAACCACTCTGGAAAAAAATTTGGAGGCTTCTTAAAAATCTAAACATAAATCTACCATATGATCCAGGAATACCACTCTTTGGGATATACCCAAAAGAATGTGACACAGGTTACTCCAGAGGCACCTGCACACCCACGTTTATTGCAGCACTATTCACAATAGCTAAGATATGGAAACAGCCAAGATGCCCCACTATTACGAATGGATTAAGAAAATGTGGTATTTATACACAATGGAATTTTATGAAGAAGAATGAAATCTTATCATTTGCAAGTAAATGGATGGAACTGGAGAACATCACTCTGAGTGAGGTTAGCCTGGCCCAAAAGACAAAAAATCGTATGTTCTCCCTCATATGTGGACATTAGATCAAGGGCAAACATAACAAGGGGATTGGACTTTGATCACATGATAAAGCGAGAGCACACAAGGGAGGTATGAGGATAGGTAAGACACCCAAAAAACTAGATAGCATTTGTTGCCCTCAATGCAGAAAAACTAATGCAGATACTTTAAAGCGCCAGAGGCCAACAGGAGAAGGGGACCAGGAACTAGACAAAAGGTTAGTTCGATCAGAATTAATTTAGAAGGTAACACACATGTACAGGAAAGCAATGCGAGTCAACTCCCTGTATAGCTATCCTTATCTCAACTAGCAAGAACCCTTGGTCCTTCCTATTATTGCTTATACTCTCCAACAAAATTAGAGATGAGGGCAGAATAGTTTCTGCCTGGTATCGCGGGGGTGTGGGGGGAGAGGGAGGAGGCGGGGGGTAAGGGGAGCATGATGGGAAGGGGGTAGAAATGACCCAAACATAGTATGCACATATGAATAAAAGAAAAAAAAAATAAAGTGTCAATTAGAAAAAAAATAAAATAAGACTCCCATTCAGTTAATAATATATAGCACACAGCTTGTTTAAGAAACTAAATTAAGCCTCAGGTCTATTTTACCTAAGTAAGGAGAATGTGAAGAATATAGAGCTGATTATACTAAAATGATCTTCACATTATACATTGTACACATCTGATCAGGAACAATCTAAGGCATGGACATTCTAGCACATCAACTAAAATATATATAAATATGTTTATGAATGAGTCTGGAGTGCTAGGAATTTTTGGAGGAAAAACCCTGAAAATATGGACCTGTTCTACTTTATAAATGACCTACTTTATATGCGCATTTTTAGACCTTGTACTTATACCTAAAATATACAACCACCTGTTCCCCACATATATTTACCAGAGCCCTGCTGGGGAACACTTTCCAACTGCAGAACCAAGCTACCCCCAAGTCATGATTCTGGCAGCCATTTGGGCAATTTGCTGAGGAAAATGAAGACATGCATCACCTCCATTGGTCTTTCTGGCCTCCTCAGAATCACAAGCTGGATCATCCCTCGTATGTTTCCTTCCATGGACATTGATCGTCTAAGTGTTTCCATAGCATCGTGGTTGGACTTTCCCAGAAGAGCTTCCCCATTAACTGCAATCAGCTGGTCATTCATCCGCAGACGGCCATCCTAAGGCAGAGGAAAGAAAAACAATATTAAACAGAGAAAAGCCTGGTGATGACATGTAACTGTTTCAGGGGAAAGATCAAGTTCAAAAATGAGAGACAGAGGAAAAAAAAATTGGCTATTAGGAATGATTTATTTTCCATGGCAGAAAAAGGTTCTGGAGCTTATCAAACAGTCACAAATACTAACAATAATGAATTGTGTGAAAGTACTTTTTAGAAACCTTATTGAGCTGCAGCAATTTAGACATTTGTGGGATACCTCTTACCTAAGTCTTTAGCAAGCATAAGCCTACTAATCTAACCTGATTTTGGCATTTGCTCTGTCAGGGGCTATGTTGATGACTCAAGGGAAGTGGGTTTAGTGACAAAAGGAGGCACAAATATCTCCTGAAATGAGGGCTTGCATTTTTAGTCACCAAGAGAAATCATGCTTAAAAGTTGCATGCCTGATAGCAGTAATATGTCTCCTAGATATCATTGCTAGCTTTATTAAAAGGTGCTAAAAAAATTTCTCATGTAATTTTCTCTAACACAAGCACAAGTTGCTAGTCTGCTACTCTGCAAAAGAACACAGAGGTGTGTAGTGAAGGACCAATTTGCTCTGAAATCTTCTGGCAGAAAAGTTTGACAATTCCCTTTGTTAAGCTTTTTCCAGGGATGCTCTGACTGATAAGTACTTTCACCCAGCATCTTCTGGTACAGACACTGTTTATCACAAAACACAGAGAACCCTGGCATGTGGGTAGGTGGCTCAGACCCTGGTCTCCATTACTTATAAGCACTAATCATCTTCAGCCAGAAGTCCTTCATAAACTGGGGTCTACAGTAGTGTCTACCAAGCTGGGATGCCAGCTCTACCTAGGAGAGGACCTGGGAGATGACAGTGCATCTCCTTACTGGATAGCTTGGGAGAAAAGATGCTTAAAATATTAATAGGCAGACTAAGGGCACACCCTACACCTATTTTATACGCAGGTGGAAGGCACTTCTATGATGTACTGATAGAATTAGGAAACTTACGCTGCTAATGATAATAAACTTAAAAGAAATAACAGTAGGTATGTACAATAATTTACCTTTTCAGAGAATTCTTTCAAGAGCTATCGCTCATGATTCTTTCTTTCTTTCTTTTTTTCATTTTTCTTTTATTATTCATATGTGCATACAAGGCTTGGTTCATTTCTCCCCCCTGCCCCCACCCCCTCCCTTACCACCCACTCTGCCCCATCCCTCTCCCCCCACCTCAATACCCAGCAGAAACTATTTTGCCCTTATTTTTAATTTTGTTGTAGAGAGAGTATAAGCAATAATAGGAAGGAACAAGGGTTTTTGCTGGTTGAGATAAGGATTCGCTCATGATTCTTATAGAACACCCAAAATTAAGGGGATTCATGTTTAATAAACATTTTACTGAAAAATAAACTCAATCAGAGAAGTACTGTACATTGCCATAGGTAACCATGCTAACTCAGACAAAACAGACTCAAGTTTGGGTGTGATACACCTGGGCTCTTTAGTCTTTCCACTACAATTCCCTTGAATACTTCATCTGGACTACAGTTGTGCAACACTAAAGTATGGAAAGGAAAACAGGAAAGTGTTTTTGTGGTGAGAGATATCTGGGATCTATGTTCAAATTAATAGAATGAAAGGTAAAAGAGGGAAAAAAACTCACTGAGAACATGAGGGGGAAAAAAAAGCTATGAGCAAATAAAAACCAACCATACGGTCTTGGGAGAAAAATCTGTGGACAGGTTGATCAGCTTGGACTAAGGCAGTAGCAGATGGTCAGAGGCAGTCCCTCTGCTGAGAGCAGGGAAAAGTGAGAGAGAAGTGAGAGCTGCTGTTGTGGAGTTTTAATGTCCTTGAGGATTCCCTCATGCCACCTGCTGGGTAGAGTGTTGGCCATGTTGGATGGCGGAGGCCACACACAGAGTACATGTCCCCTGCAGGATGAAATTGAGATGGCAAGGCAATGGAATCAATACAGAAGGGTGTAAAATCAGAGAGGCAAACTGTCTAAGTGCACTGCCTCCACAGAGCTGAATGTCCCCTCCTTTCCTCCCTCATTTCCCCCACTTCACTTAACCTTTACCCTAATTTGGAGCAAGTCTGGAAATGAGATTTACAGGAAAGCCTAACCAAGAAAGAAATCATTTCTATTCTGTTATCCAATTTTGAGTGAGGCACACACAGAATAAGATTAAGGCCCCAAGAAATAGGGCAAAACAAAAACAACCTTAATGGTTTAGTCACCTAAAGTGAGGCACAAACTTGAAAAATTCTTCAGTTCTATTTTGTCATATGATAGAAGGACTGGTAGGCTGATTCTTTTCACTGAAAATCTTCTAGGATGGCTGGAAGCTGATGTGAGGTTTTCGAAGAGGAGGAGGAAACAGAGTTGGACCGTAATCCTTGAGTGTTAACAGGAAATGAAAGTCAGTGACCACATTTGTAGAGTCATAGTCTGGGCTGGACACCTCATCCACTATGACAGGAAGAAGAAAGATAAAGATTAAAAAAGATGGAAGGAAAGAATGCTGAGTGAGAACCTACCTGGCAACCTCTTATGAACCTTCTCTCTGAAGTAAAGTAAAGGTCAGAGTGAACAGATAGGTGAAAGATAAAATGTGAGACATTTTTTGTGAAATCACTTATCAACAGGTATAAAGCACAAACTTTAATTTTCAGTTGCATTCTAAGTCTCAAGCATGAAGAATTGCATTCAAGTAGGATGTGTTTACTGTAACCAAGTCCAAAACAAAAAGACAGGTCAGGTCACCCCAGGGCAGTGAGAATTTTTTTCAGAGACATTCACATTCATCACAAGTGTCACTAGAGAGTTGTGGGCAAGATAAAAATCCACACACCCTCATTTTCAGGCCTGGCTGTCCTGTGGCTATTGGTATGTGTTTTTTTAATAAGATAAATGATGGGTAATTTCATTAATGGCAATGCCAGTAAGTACCATGTTGTCCTAACATTTAGAATATAATCACAGAATTTAGAGCTGGAAGGTCCAAGTTTAGAGCCTGAATTCTAAATTCAAGGTCCTCTTAACTTCCTCCATTTACATATGAATAATATAACAACCAAAGAGAATGAGAAACTATTTATCTAACACTTATTAAAAGAAGGCACTTCTATATGTATTAGGACTTGCTCATCTGATTTAGGTTAGAGTTGGAACAGAACAGTCCAAGTTCTGAATTCCATAGTGTTTCTATTCACTAGACCATTATACCTTCTATATAGAGGACAATGATTAGTCCAAAGAGGTAATGGCTTCAAGACAAGTCTTTCACAACCAGAGAGGACAATATGCCACAGATGTCCTCTGGAAGAGAACAAACACTATATGAAATCCAGAGACACACACAGAAGACATGGAGACAGGAAACTGTGAAGGGAATGGCAGACCAAGGAAACAAGCTGGAGGAGGAGGAAACCTGTCTGCTCATGTAGATTCCTGTGGTAAAAATGAAGCTGATGCAATGAGGAACTCATTATTTGAACTCATCAAGCATCCCTCAAAATTGTCTCTGTCTTTTTGCTTTGGAGTATTTTTACCAAGAAAAATAGCTTCTTGGGGTTTTTTATTCTTAATATTTTGTTCAAATAAATATTTGACTCTTAATTGACTTTATATAAGTGAATCTAACTATCCCAGGATGTTACTTAGTAATTCTAGAATATATATTTTATTCAGTCTGGACCATGTTTGCATTTGTTAAAGAACCTCCCCCACCCCCCCAAAAAAATCTCTTTCCTACTCCCATCAGAATCCTAAGCAAAAAAACCCTCCATTGTGGGCCCCACCTTTGGCATTCTTCCTAATCAACTCTGTCCTCTTTATAAGAAGAAGTAAAGGAAATTGTTAAAGAGGAAGAAGAGAGTAAAGATAAAAAGTGACTACTTCAGGACACTCCAGGAAAGGCAAAACTGGTATGAGGGATAGGTCATCCCATGTCCTAGGATAGCTTAAAATCTCATCAGCCCTAAGTGCATCAATCACAGAAGGAAGGAGTGGGGCCTCAGAGACAGGTGTTTTAGTATTGTATCTCCCCTTTACCGCATACCTGGTATAGGCCAGTCCTTGTGCAAATATTTTGCATACGGTCTCCCTTTCATTTCCTCAACAACCATATGATACTACTCTCTACTATTTAAGAAATGTAAAGACAAGGCTCAGATAAATTGATTTGCAAAAGGGTCTTGGCTTAGCCAGCTCCCCTTTTCTCTGAAGTTAAGGACATGTATCCGTTATGCCACATTGCTTCCAAAAATCACAGTACTAGAGATGATTAGGGGTCTTAAAATATTGATAATTATTTAATGAGTTTCTACTCTGTGTAGTCATTGTGCTTAAAATCTTTTAATGCATGAGAGAATTTAACCCTTACCCTATGCATGTGAGACCAAATCCCCCATTTTATAAATGAAGAAATTGAGGCCCAGAGAGGTTATATGAGTTGTTACAAGTTTCTATGAGCAGATTTGAACTAGGTCTGGATTACTCTAAAATCCGTATTTTCAACCACTTTGTTAATGATTCCTAACTTTTTTGGATTCCTATTGAAAATCTAATAAAAACAACAGATCTTGGCCAGGTCCAGTGGTGCACACCAGTAATCTCAGCTACTTGGAAGGGAGAGATTAGGAGGATCAAGATTGACCATGGAAGGCCTGAGGTCAACGCCAGGCAAAAATGTGAGAGCTTATATGAAACACCTAAAGTAAAAAGGGCTGGGGGATATGGTTCGAGTGGTAGACTGCCTTCCTATCAAGCTTGAGGCCCAGAGTTCAAACCTCAGTGCTGCCAAAACAAAATAAATGATGCAGATTCTCATCTTTTTAAAAGCAAATAGTTAAGGCTTTTAAGAGGACATACCTACCAGGGGTGGGGGCAAAGAGCAGGTGTCTCCTTGGGCAAGGTCAAATTCTTTTTTTTTTTCTTTATTGTTGTGCTTATTATTGTGGCATTCACAAAAGTTCTTACAATGTCTCAAATACATCATAATTGAATTCATCCCCTCCACCACTCTCCTTTATGCCCAGTTATATTACTTTTATTATTTGAAATTTGTTAAGTTTTGTTTTTGTCCCAGAATATGGTCTATCACCATTACGGCATACGGTTGAGTTCTATGTGAGTTTGAAAATGATGTGTATTTTGCTGATGTTAAAGTATTATTTTTCTGTTTTTTAAAAAAGCAAATAGTTATACCAGAGTTTCTTCACAACCTCACATTTGATCAGAGAATTCTTTGTAGTGAAGCTGTCATGTATGTTGTAGGATATTTTATATGTTCTCTGAAGCATACTGATAACTTCCAAGAGGTCTTGTGATCTTGTAGGTCAGCCCCTGGTATTCAGCAGTGCCTGAGGATTACTTCTGCCATGAACTGGTGACATCTCATGGCTTACTACACTTCTGTTGTCCAGTTTTTTTGTGAGGCTCCTACCTGTAAAGTTCTAATGAATACAGAGGGGAGAGTAAGACACCCAAAGCAAAGACCTGGTCTCTGCAGAATATGAGAGGAACATGAGGTAGTAGGCTGGCTTTCTCAGGGGTAGCTGGCTGTGGCCCAAGGCCAATCAGAGTTAGTCCAGGGTGTTGAGACGATTAATCATTAACAGATGTTGATTCCTGCCTCTGCATGTTTCTAACAGGGTCCTTGGTAAGGCCTCCTGGGATATTACAACACCCAGAGTCCAAGCCCTAAAGTGTGCTTCAGATTGTACAGCAAACAATCCCCAGAGTGGGGGGAGTCCAGATGAGGTAGCATTTGATCGAGGGAGAGAGCTGTCCTGAATAAATCCTTTTCAAGGCTCTACAATCACTCCAGGACAACTCTGTCTACAGTAAAACCAAATCAACCTGGAAAAGAAATTACATTCTAGATTGAAATAATTTAGATTCATTTAAAAACAATGACAATGAAAGGGGAAGAACAAATCAAGATTTTTTAAAAGTACAGGTTTTAAAATAAAGACGCAGGAAAAAGAAAGCTGGCAACACTGGAATGTGTAGGTTCTCATAACTGCTATTTATGTTAGTACATGTTTTAAATCATCTTCCCTAACATAGTTTTATATGTGAAGAATTCTTATACAAAGAGGGCCACTCTTTCCAAGTAAGAGTGCTGTTCTGGCATATTTGACTGCATTCTGGCATATGTGACTTGGCTCACACTCTGCCTTCTGTCCAAGTGTCCTTTGCATTTCTGCTCACCTGTTGAATAGCTATTTACCCTTCATCACAAGGCTCAGCAATTGTATTGCCTTCATACTTTACTCTCCAGCAGAATTAATTGCTCCTCATCTTAGCACCAATGATACTTCTCGTATTTGCCTACTTAGCCCTTATCACATTAGAATTGTTTTCATATTTAATTCATTTTGCTACTAGCTTCCCAGATTGTAGAGTGAGTAGTTTTAAGTTTTCTGTCTCCATTCTATTACACCTTGCCTAACTCACTCTAAAGGTTCAAGAAGTGTTTGCTAAATTGAGTCACTTTGAAAATCTTTCAGTCAGGTGCTTTGGACCTGGTATTAAGTTTTATCTACAATGAACAAATTATTTAATTTATAAACCATACCTGTGAGAGATTCTAAGATGGATTGGGGATGTGCCAGCCCAAATTGTGCAAGTGAAGCTTGATTACTTTCTGTGCACTGGCCCTTTTCCACTTATTCAGCCATTGTAAAATTTACAATCTATTTATTTAATTCAGTTCTCATCTTCAGAGCCTCACTCCATTTGTATGTAGCAAACCAGTGAAGTCCCAGCAGTAGATCTTCTCTGGCATGAGGAACTATTTTTAAGGTAACTGAAGGATGTTTTTTAGAGCACTAGGACATACATAATCAAAACCATTCTGATATAATGCTTTTAAATGTAGTCTAATCTTTTTCATTTAAAACTCCTTCTGGAAAAATATGGGGCATATGTAAACACATTGCAACCTATACACTTTACTATAGGCATGCTAAAGCTTATAGTTTTCTTGGCAGGAAAGTTTGAGAAGGTCTGACTTAGAATCATTAGAAATATTCACTGGCCTCTGATGTGGTAATAACATTCTGTGCTTGTTTTACATTTTCTGTTTCCTGCCATTTCAGTTTCCTCTCCATCCCTTCCTATCTCCTTCCTGATTTTCTGCTCTTAATTTACTTTGGCCTAGAAAACCAGATAAAAAAAAGCTTGTTAAGGCATATGTGTTATATATGAATCAGGAATATTCTGCATGAATGCCTAACAAGATTAGAATCTCAGAGGCCTTTTCAACTTTTAGAAATTTATTATCTTATTTATTTACTTATTTGTTTCTTTTATATACTATGCTCTTGTGTTTTTATAAAGATTGCTTAACATTAGTCACTAAAAAGATAAATCCAAATCAGTGTGCCCAGAATAAAACTGTGATCACAGTATTAACTCAGCATGCAAAATACAAATACTCATAACAAAAAAATGAATATAGCTTTTTACAGAAAAGTGTTAGTCAGTTTTCTATCATTATAATAAATACCTGAGACGATCACCTTATGAAGGGAATAGATGTATTTTGGCTCACAATTCTGGAGGTTTTAGTGCATGCCCAGTTAGCCCTGTTGCTTTTAGGCCTATGGTGAGGCAGCATGTTACGGCCAGACCATGTGGCAGCACTCAGTTGTTCATCTCCTGGCCCACAAGCAAAGAAAAAATGAGGAAGAGGCCAGGTCTACAATCCCTTCAGGGCACACCCTCAATGACCGAAGGACCCCTCACCAGCCCTCTCTTAAAGGTTTCAGACCTCCTTAGGGTCCAAGGCTCCAACACACTCAGGTCTTTTGGGGACAGTTAAAATACAATTTAAACTATAGTACCAAGGAATTATTTTCAGATCCAAAGCATCATCACCATGCCATATCAATTTTTATAGATTATATTCTTTTCATTAAGACTACAAACGCTTATATTTTGCCAAGCCTAATGAGACAATCATGGTGTTCAAAATACACATCAACATGTTGTAGGTTTCAAAATTTTATTCACCACAGGACACATTTATTTCTTTTTTGAATTTCCACACATGAAACAAAAAAATGCATAAGTGATAAATATTAGCAAGGAAAGCAATGACGGATACTGGTGTTGTGGGATTTTAGAAGTAATGTTATATTACATTTTTATAAAGTAGTTCCTGCTGTACAAATTCATAAATAATAAGCCTGACTATGTGAATTAACATGTTAACATTTTTAGCTTTTTTTAAAAAAGGAAATAGGTTAAAAATGTATTTTCCTTGTATTTAATTTAGTAATTTCCTTTTTGTAAAGGTAAAGTTCTTATTGGGTGTTCAATGGTTATGAATTTCTGAATTTGATTCTCTAGGCACAGTTCCTGCTTTTAGTTATCTATAAAATATATCATGTCTTTGTGGTTAGGGATGAAATGTTAGTGTTTAGCTTCTCACAGGTGAGGATCTGCAATGGAAACAATTTACACAACCAGTGTGTTGGGTCCTTTGTCAGAAGTAAAAGCTTCAATGGCACTGACTACCATCAAAGATCCTCTAAGTTCTCCCTCCAGTAGGAAATGTTATCAATTTTATGAAAAATGGAGAGTTGAAGAAATCAGTTAACATTAGTGTTCCTTACAAAGCTGTCCCTTTTATCTTCCTTTGGATTCATTAATTATAGATAACACCACATGATTTATAGATACTGGCAGAGATGGAGGTGGAAATTACTCACACTGGGAACTCCAAGCAAACTCCGGTTCAGGGGGTTGGATGCTGTTAAAAACTCCATAACACAGAGACATGAGATTCAGGATCAGGTACCATGTTCCTGGCTATTCTAGAGCTATCTATGTTCTCCTGCAATATTCAGTTTTTTTTTAAATACTGATAATGCTTGTAACAGTTAAAATTATTTTAGTTATTACTAAATAGTGTAGATTATGAAATTCTGCTTCTTCCAGAAGGATCATCCCAAATTTCCTAAGTACACAAGTCAAATTACATCTGTTTCATATTCTTAGTGCATACATTTGCAATTAGCTTTGTCAGGCATTTTTCTTTCATTTAATTTCATCATCATCAAGTAGTATTTATTAAGCACAAACCTGGCTAATTAATTTTTACAGAATAACATCCCTAAATTCATTCTCTGTACTTAAGAGTCCTTAAATAATCTTTCTACCTGATACATGACATTTTTCCCTTAGCAAAAATTGCCCTTAAATTTTAATTTTTCTTATTATTTCAGGGTTTCAAATAGGACATATTCTACTTATAATGCCAGCATTTTCAAATAAGAAAATGTCATCCAAAACCAATACAATAGACTCCATGAAATTTTTTTTCTTACCACAATGTGTTAATATCTTACCTAAATATAAAAAAAATCACTATTGTAGTTATATAAACTTTTAGTAGTGATCTAGGTAGGCAAATAAGCAGTGTAAGTATGTACAAGCAATAGATATAAAACGTATTATTCCTGGCATTTTTAGAAATTCATATAGCTCATCAACTCAAAGCAAAAGAAAGCAAAATTCAAAATGAATTTAGAATTCAAAATGTTTAGCAAATGTGTATGAAAGTATCTATGGTCTTCAAAATGACCACTGAAATTTTATTTGTGCTGCCTTTGACAAAATAAAAAGTGAGTTTTTATGTGGATTTGGGGAAGAGAACTATTTTTCTCAAGATATTTTTTCTAGCTGTGACAAAGATAATATTTCTTTTTTGGTTTGACAGCAACAACACCACATTTTACTTGAAATCCAACCACAAAAATGAAATTTTAAAGAATCATCCTCAAGGACAGCATAATCTCATCCCAGTCATAGTTCTTGGTGGTAGAGAAGTTAACACATATACTTCTATCTGATATATTTTGTTTCTAAAACAATTACACTGTATGTCAGGGACAAACGCCCAGGAAGAATGACAGAAACTATAATGAAACTTGAAGCAAGCACCAGGTGCTACTGTACCAGCACCTGCTCATCTACGCCCTAAGAGGTAGCATTGTGTCCTGAGGCCAATGCCCTTCTGTATTTGAAAAAAGGCCTGGCGCACACTGATGCTTCGGCAGAGTCCACGAAGAGCTCCAGATGCCAAATCTGCCTACACTTGCTGGATGCATGCAAGGAAGAGTTTCTGGGTATTACTTCTCAATATACAAACTGCAGGTTAACTATTAAGAACTGATACGCATATGGGTAATTCTGAAGAGTGTAAAACTCTGATGTGACCTAGAGTATTTGGAAGCTCTAAATTGCAAATAGAGATTTACATCTCCATTAGAAGTAACCCAGTGAGAGGGGAAATGATGGAAAGCAGTAGCCCACAAGGTTAGGGAAAAAAAACAAAAAAGAGACCCTCAGTTAGAGTCACAGTCATTCAGGGGTTTTAAATCTGACAGGTAGTCTGTCCTTGTTTATACCAATGGAAGCCCCTAGAGAATACAGCACACAAAATCCACAGGAAGAATTTGGTCATACTTTTCAAAGTTGTTTGGTTTTCAACAATCCACATTCCCTTAAGGGAAAAACACCTTGAGAACCAATTAGTGGTACGAAGGGCCAGGAGAAAAAGATTGCACTCTGGTAGAAAGATGATTTTGTTGATTTAGGGTAAAAGCCTAGGCCAGATGCTAACATGGATGCTCCCAGGGCTTCTCTCCCCTCAGCCCCGGGGATGCTGCGCTCTGTCACATTTGTATTTCCTCGACAGGGACAGGAACAAAGTCTCAACACAATTTTTGTAGGACATAATCCAGAAGCAAAGAACAGGTGGCAATTTTCTGCCGAGGAACGGTGGATTATTGGGCTAGCAGAAAGCGAACAGAAAAATACACTTTTCCCCCCTGTTAATCAGGTTTCTTGTGAGCAAAGCTCAGGCCTCTAGGTAAACAAGACAAATAGATACTAAACATTCACAACAAGGCTGAATTCATGATTGATGCTCTTACTGTTTAAGATCCACTATAAATATGCTGTCCAGTGGTTTTTAATGGTGTGATTGTCTGACTCAGCAGACTGGTGTCAGGGAAGAAATTTACATAAATGGAAAGTGAAATCTTTCTGCAAGAAACAGGACTGTTAAAAACTGCTTAGGTAAGGAGACACTCACTTACACAAACACAGATATACACGTTAAACCACCCGCCAATATCTGCTGGAGCTTAAGTTATTGCCCATAAAAAAGCAAAGATGTTTGCTTTTAATTTCCAAAAAGTCATCTCAGTTTCAATTTTACTTGGAATAAATTCTGCAAATAGAGTTGTCATTAGGAATAGGGAGAATAATATCCAGCTGGTACCCACAACCATGACTGTAGATTCAACCCTTATATACAGTACATGTTTAGAAGGCTTGGCTATGAGGAGTGACCATGATACAAAGCCACTCCAGCTGACAGCCTCTGTTCTCTAGGAGCACAAACAGATGGTGGGAGGGAGCCCTCCTTACAGAGTACCTCTGGGCTGATTTTAGCACAGGCTCTAGATGCTGATATTTTCCTTTGTTAATCTTTCTTAAATAGTATAAACTATAGAAAAGGGTTTCATTGTAATGTTTACATACACACCTATCATGTACTTTGATCAAATTCAGCCCTCTATTACTTTCTTAATCTCTTCTTTCTCCTTCTTTTAAACAGTTTTTAGTGGGTTTCACTGTGCTATTTTCATGTATCTATAGCATCTATATAATGGACTTTAATCTTGTTCATTGCCTATCACACTCCCCCTTTTCTCTCCCCTCTCCCAGTGGATTCCCCTCTAACGGAACCCCTTTCACAATAATGTACTATTACTTTTTGTCTAGATTCCACATATGAGAGAAAAAAGTAACATTCATCTTTCTGAGCTTTAGTTCAAATAATTCCTAGGTATCGAACCACAGCAGAGGCTATAATCACTGTCCTGTACAATTTCTTCTTTGATAAAATGACATAATAATAAAATGTGCATATGAAAATAAAATTAGAGAATCCATATAAAACTTTTAGCTTGGTGCCCAGCATATACTAAGAACTGTTAAATAAATGTTAATAGCTGTTGACATTGCGATTATTAGTACTATTTTCCTTCTGTTCTTGGTGTGGATTCCTGAGCCATGTTGGGGAATTTTATAGATTGATAAGCCTTAATTCTGCAACTTCTCTCTACCACAGTTTCGTTGTAGGGAGAGATGCATGACCTTGGATTCAGCCCTATGACTTGCTCTGGCCAATTGTGTGTGTGTGTGTGTGTGTGTAGTGACAATGTGTTCCTTCAGAGCCCAGAACCCAAATGTTGTGTGGCTTCTCCCATTGTTGCTGGCTCTCTGACACCTCAGCTAGTCTGCGGGTCTAGAAGTAGGCAAAATCTGTGGAGTACACTCGGGCTTATACCCCTACAGTGTGATGAAGACACAAACCAGCCTGAACCAGAGCCACCACCACCACTACTAGCTGCCCTGCAGACCCACGGGGGAAACAAAAGTTAGTGTATATTACTAAAATTTTATGATTATTTATTATGTAACAAAAGCTAACTGATCCAAGGAGTAAATTAAAGAGTTGTTTATGCACATTGCACTTCTCATTTCCCAAGGAAAGACACATTAACTTAGCGTCTAGGTTGAAACAACAGTGGCTGGGTAAATGTAAGAAGACAACTGTTTCACCAAAGTCAGAATTCTAAGACCAAGGCATTTCTTCAATGTCTAACTAGGCTTTCTTAATTGGGGCATGGCAAAAGGTACACATTGTCAATATTAAGATAATTTTAAATAGCTAACATTTGCTAAGCTAAGCACTTTACGTGTATTGTCTCTTTAGTCTTAATAGTACTCGGAGGAAGGGACTAAAATTTTACTCACTTCACAAATTAGGAACTGAGACATGTTGAGGAAGAGAGATTGGCCTACATTCACAGAGGGAGAGAGTAATGAAGGCGGGATTCAAATTTGAGAACCTTACTTCCCAGCATGAGATGGCAACAAGGGGTACAAATGTGTGCCCTGCTATAATCACTTCACCCCTCTCACCATATTAGGTGACAATTTCTTAATCCCTAGAATCCTGTGAAATCAGTATTATCCTCACTTTCAGATGAGAAATTGATAGCTGGTCAATTTCCTTGCCCATAGTTTCACATTGGTAGCAAGCAGTGAGCTGGATTTGAACACAGGCAATCTAGTTAACCGTTACACCATGTTAATAGCTATGGTCACATGGCCCACCCCAATGTGAAAGGGCAGGGACACAAGCTCTTCTTTTTTCTGAAATGCATAAGATTCTCTGAGTGTTCAGAAGCAAATGTGCATTCTGGGCACTGTGGTTATCTTCAAGTGCACAAAATGTGATAAATGACCTTTAATTTATACTACAGTCATTCTCAGGCTCCACTGAGCTTTCATTCTTACAAGCACAATTTCCTCTTTTGTTGCCTTTATGTCAGCTTGTTTTTAGTTTTGTTTTTTCTGATTGTGTATTTTCAGGTTCAACTCTGTGAGATTACAGATTCAGAGCAATCTTAATGGAGTAATAAAAAGGATGCAAAAAGAATGTTAATAGTTTTTAGAACTATCTCTAGGAAGGAAAAATAACTACTCCAGATATGAAAGCAGCAAGTGGTCCCCAGATCTGTTCACACACACATCTTCTGCATCTGGCAGAAAAGCCTCAATGGTCCCAGGCCCTCAGATACCATCTCCCGCCAGACCCCAAGTATCCAGACACATCCCCAAGTACCTTCTCATGGGCATGCAAACATTGTCTACTCACCTTAAAAGCAGCACCTCCATGGATGATGGATTTGATAAAAATCCCCAAGTCCATTCCAGTTTCTCGGGATTTGTTCCCTTTCAAGCTCACCCCTAGGCCAGCAGAGCCTGAATCATTCAGGGGGATCTCGAAGGTGAGCTGCTCGCTTGTCTCTAGGGACAGTGTGTAGCAGTCAGGTTCTCCTTTCTGTTTGGAAAATGCATGTGAAAAGAGTAAGGAGGGGAAGCAGATTAATAGTTCACACTCTCAGATGACCAAACACAGATGTAATCAGTCATAACAGGCTGGACCTCTAGCAGTTGTAATCAGACCCAGGCTGGTCTGCTCTCTATATAAGGGCTCCACATCTACCAAGCAGGAAAGTGCCCAGGGGTTGATATGTGGTGATGGTCAACAGAGAGGAACATTTGGTGAGGCCAAGTCATGTAGCTTGAAACACTCTTAAGCATTTGGAAATTCAGCAGAATATTTTCAAAAATGAAAGAGAATAAACATTAGATGTAGGGAATGTCAGGTATCAGAAGATATCTTATAGATAATATAGTCTCAGTGTCTTCACTTTGCAAATGAAGAAGAGAGTTTAGCATAGAAATGTGTTAAAATTTGGGGGGAACATTTCATTTATATAATTTAAGCCATAGTACTTACCAAGGAAGAGATACTATTGGAAAAGATTGTCAATAGAACACAAAGAACTGAAAAATGTTATTTTAAAGTTAAGGAAATATTTTGGAATTCAATTTCACTTTGTTAAAACCCATGCTTTAAGCTTAAGTCTTTGGGTAGTAGAACCCACTGCCGATCAGTTTTTAGACCTTAACAAACAATAAATATTCATGTCCTCTTTGATAAATGACACCTAGCTACAAGCAAACTGTTCTCAAGAAAGAGTATGGTGGCAAAAGGCAGATTGAGGGCACAGATCTCCAGGGAGACGTATGTGGTAATCATATCTGGCCTCCAGCGTTTCCAGATAGACGGTAGTGGGACCAGGCACGTGTGGCACATGTGATAATCATGTGTCTGCCTCCTGCGCCTGCTCAAGCTGGCAGAAATGTGAGGCTGCCACCGTGCTTAACTGGAAAATTTGAAAATGAGATATTCCTGGAAACCATCAACTCATTCTAGGCCAGGAGTTCCTTCCTCTCTGTAATTGTGTCCAGAGACTCTCATCTGAAGGTCACTTTGAGGGGACCCTATGTAAAATTACATGTTTTAAAAAATTACTATGAGTGTCTGAATGCCAGTCACAAATAACTATACAATCAGAAGTAGCAAACAGCCCATAATTAAGACAGGATTAAGGGGTCTGACCATAGCCAGATCCACTGACATGACATATCTAGCCTCAAACAGAGAGAACCTATGTCTCACTTTTAAAGAAATACTTCATTTACTTAACTTCATTGTAAATGAAGTTAGCTACAGAGATTTTGACAATAGGTTGTTCAAAGAAATGAAACTATTACTTAATTTAATAAATCCATGAGAGGTTAGCTCTTGTAATTAACTCATTATATTATCTATAAAACAAATCCTAGTACCGAAGGCAAGGCTCAAGTGGTAGAGCACTTGACTAGCAAGCATGAGGCCTGGAGTTCAAATCCTAGAACTGCTTGGTGTGGTGGCTCACACTTTTAATCTCAGCTTCTTGGGAGATGGAGACCAAAAGAATGGCAGTTTGAGGCCAGTCCACATAAAAAAACCCCATCTAAACACATAAAAAAGCCAGGTATGGTGGGGCATGTCTGTAATCTCAGATACATGGGAGGTGTAGGTAGGAGGATCATGATCCAGTCTGGCCTTGGCCAGAAAATGTGAGCTCCTACCTGAAAAATAACTGAAAGGGCAAACAGGCCTGGCTGCCTGGTTTAAGTAGCAGAGCACCTGCCTGCAAGCCCAAGGCCCTCAGTTCAGAACTCAGAATCTAAAAATAAATAAATAAATAAATAAAACAATCATTTGATTCAAAGTAATCATCTTTTTGTTCCTCCATTGGAATGTCAGGGTTTACTACTAACCATAAACAATAACCTTTCACCTTTGTTTGCAATGTACCCAATTTAGCATCCGTAACATTTCACAGTCATGTTTCCAGGCCTCTCTGGGATTCGGTTAACTTTAGGCTAATAAAGTTCCCTGAATTCAAGTTTAAATTACAGGACAATGCTTCTGACTATGAGGGAAAAACAGAAAGCTTGCTTGGCTATTATCTAACAGAAACAAAGTGATAAGGACTTGTTTGGGTTTAGAAATACAGTCATGAATCTCTGAAGGATGGGAACCCGCTCGAAGATGTGGGTTCACAGGCGAGGCAACTTTGCTGTGTAAACAGCAGAGTGTGCTCCGCGCTCAAATGGCTACGATGTTAGGAGGCAATGTAACCTTACCGGACTGCCATTGTAACGTGGTCTGTTGTCTACATAAACACTGTACGTGGCACATGCCTGTACCTCAGTCTTTTTTATTGACGTGCTGTGTGTACACTGGGACATTTACAGAGGTTCTTACAACGTATCATAATTGAATTCACCCTCTCCATCATTCCCCCTTATCTCCCCTCTCACCATTCCTGGAATAGGTTCAACTGGTCTCATTTTTCCATTTACATACATAGCATTGCACCATCCTCACCCTCTTACACCCTTTCCCCACATCCTCCCCCTCCTCCTGGTATCTACCCTCCTCCAGACAGGGCCTGTACTGCCCTCCTGTTCTCCAATTTTATAAAAGAAAAAAAAGGAGATTTTTGTAAAACCACTTTATAATCAAATCAGTTTACTTTATTACCTAAGTGTAGAAACAAAATAGAGATGAGATGGCATTATGGTTATTTTTTAATTTCACCAAACTTAAGTTCCTGACATCTGAGAGCCAACGATACAACAACAAAAACAATAAATTCAGAGCTTACAATGATTGAGTGGTTCCACTCGAGGGGTCTGACACATAATAACATTCACCCTTAATAATAACCCTATGAGATTTGTTGTTATGCCCATTTTACAGATGAGGAAATTGGGGTGCACAGTGATTTAAGGACCCTGCTTACAGCACCAAGGCTTGTGAGTGCTGAGCTTTGTGGAGCCCAGGCATCACGTGTCCTGCCTCTGACTCCTTATTTATTTTAAATTATTTTTAGTGCAAGGTTCTGAGTTGTCCACTACATTCCCACATTCTCTATTATTCTATACCCATTTTCATCAAAAGCACTGAAATGTAAGGTGTTACATTATCTATGGAAAAATATGTGAACCATATTTATTATCTTTTTAAAATTCATTTTCTTTTCATAAAGAGAAAAGTTTTATTTAGGTCATGGTTCTGGGAGTTCCAATCCAAGACAGGAAAGCTTCATTGCTTTGGGCCTCCAGTGATGGTACCAGATGGCAATGGCAGAGAGCACATTATAAAGTAAACCTCTTTTTTTTTTTTTTAATTGTTGTGCTAGGTAGGGGTACATTGTGGCATTCACAAAAGTTCTTACAATATATCAAATATATTATGCTTTAATTCACCCTCTTTCCCCAGTCCTGGAACAGTTTCAACAGGTATCTTTTTCCACTGAAATACATGTGTACACAGTACTTGTAACATATTCACCATCCTTCAGCATTTCCCCTCCTACCCCCCACTGGAACCAACCCCCCCATAATATTTAAATAACCAAAATTGTGTATACTTATAGTGTATATGATGTTTTACAATATATATACATAGTAAAATGACTAAATTGAACTAATTAATATATGCATTAGCTTACATGTCTTTTTTTGTGGTGAAATCACTTAGAAGCTAGTCTCAAGGATTTTTAAGGATTCAATCCATTGTTATTAATTATAATCACTATGTAGTATAATAGATCTTTGGACCATATTCCTCTTAGAACTGAAATTTGGTATCCTTTGACCAAAATCTCTCCAATCTTCCCCAAGCCCTGATAACTGCTGTTTTGTTCTGTGCTTTTGATTTGACTTTGCCAGACTGCTGTACCATTTTGTATCCTTGTGTCCCAACTTCTGTGGCCCATCATGACATGACCTAGTCACAAGAAATTCTAAGAGAAATTCTTACAATGGCAGTAAGATGACATGTGATTTATATTCTCCCCACTATAGTTATGCTCTATATCTTTCTTATGCTTTAACAAACTCAAGTCACAATTAGTGGTCTCTAATAACAGCAAAATTCCCAATGGTGAAGGAAGCCATTACAGTAGTTAACACAGCCATTTCCTGTTAGAAATAAATGTCCCTTCTCCTAATGTATAATAAAATCAATATGCTGAATGCCTCTTTCCAATAATCTTGGTTTCACCAGCAAGTATGAAAATTAAACTCAAATCTGGCCAGACAACATTCTGAAGTAGAGAGTATAAAGTACATGCCAGTGTCTTCGATGCAGGGCCTTATTAATGCAATGAACGTAAAGGCAATGTCACCTCCAGGGACAGGATCCTCCCTCATTTCCTGTCTTTCAGACAAGAGCTGTTTCTACACTGCATTGGAAATATCCCTTGCTTTTTCTACCCACATATATCAAGGCTGAACTCCATACTTAAAGCAGGTATAGTGATGGAAATCTTTCATTTAATTTTTTTATTATTATTATTTCTTAGCCTTTGCCACTAGAACCATGTCTCAAGTTAGGCCTAGAGTGACTGCTTGAATACCCTGACTGCATATGCCTAGGCCTATCGCTCAGCACCTGCCCGGCACCAGTCATACCAAATCCTCATCTTAGGCTTTCTCAGCCTCCATACAACTGGTATTTGGGGCCTGCCAATTCTTTGCTGTAGAGCCTGTTCTATGTATTGTATTTAACCAAATCCCTGGCTTCTACACACTAGATGTCAGTGGCACCCCTCCCCCAGCTGTGACAATTGAAAATGCCTCAGACATTATCAAATGTCACCCAAGGTCAAAATCACCTCCAGTTGAGAAACACTGACTTGAATCAACAATTACCAAATGAGTCAAATTCAAAGGGATCAGGTTCACAGTAGCTGCTGGCTCTACTGCTACCTGTTGATGTGTTCTCAAGCCCCATGGAGGGGTGACAGTAAAGGTTCCTGCAAAGGCCAAGTCACATGGAGTGGGTCACAGCGAACTACTAGAGAATCATGTACTTAGTTATGTTTATGGATAGATGACAAGTTAATTTTCCAGAGGCAGAAATGCAATCTCTGTGAATTGAACAGAGCAGGAAAGGTGATAGAGAAATACTAAATTTATTGGAACAAGCACAAAATACTTCCTTTTACTTATGCAAGAATCCAGGAGAAAACTGCAGCCCCTCAAGCAGAGTTAATTAGGCTAGCAATCATATACATATACTAATGTGGTTCTGGATGATTTGAGCTATTAGAAATGATAGAACTTTTTCAAGAAAAAAGGACAAAAGAAAAATAATGATAGAATTATATAAAATAGTATAGATTCAAGCACTTTATCAGGTGAGAATATAAAACATAAAGCAAAAAGATTTCATGCATAGCATGTTTCTCTTAAGTAACATATATATTGCATACACACCTTGAGCCACTTACCTGCCTGCTAAACACTCCATCTAGTTTCACAGAAAATAACTGGATCGTTAGCTGGCAATGGAGTCTGGCTATTTTCTTTTAATTTTTCTTCTGTGTTTACCAAATATTTGCAATCATTATAAAAGTATAAACATTTTTTTCAAGAATTCACGAAGATGTAAGAACCATTTACTAAATTACTATATTGCTAACTATAGAGATAGTAAACACATCTCTGTAATGACATATATATATATATGTCACATATATATGTGCATATACTCTATTACTGTGGATACCATGTACAATAAATATACCCTAGATATACTATGTGCCTTTCTCAATTCTCTATATAATAGACAATATGTATGTGCATTCTGTGTATGTGTACATATTCTCTGTGTGTGTATATATGTATGTATGTGTGTGTGTGTGTGTGTATAATATATTTACAGTTCTTATTAGAGTCACCAATGACTTTGAAGTTGCTAAATCTAGTGGTCAGTTCTTGGCTTTTATCTTATTTGAACTATTAATAGATCAAATTAATTGATCAAGCTCTACTTCTTGAAGTAGTTTGATTATAGGACACCAATCTGGCAGCTCACCTTTGTCTTCATTGCCTAGTCATGTTGAATCTTCTGCTGATCTTCTTCACCTCCCCATACCTAAGTACCTGAGTATCTGTGGATCAAATTTCTGACCTCCCACAGTCACTCTCAAAGTTTCCCCATGTACTTTCATGGTTTAAAACACCATTCTCAAACCAATCACAAATTCATATCTCCATCCTCTCCCTTCAACTACAGACTTATAGAACCAACTTTCTACTGAGCAACACCAAGAGGACACCCAGTGTATTACCACTCTTTCCATCACCTCCACTGTTTCTCACCTGACACTATTTGTCATTGCCTTGCCTGCCCCTCCCTCTCTGCTTCTACTTTTCTGCTCTTCAGGCTATTCCTCAGCATAGCAGCTAGAGTGGTCCTATTAAAGCAAATACATTAAATCTTCTAGGACTTCTCACCCCATTCAGGGAAAAGGCCAAAGTCATTATAGTGTCCTACAAACTTTTCCTGCACCTTCCATACTGGTCATCTTTCTTTGCTTCCGTACAACCCATATACTTCTGCTCCAAGGCCTTTACATTACCTCTTCCCTCTGCTTTGAATACTCCTCCCCTTGGTTTCTGCAGGCCAAATTCCTTCACTTCTTTCAATTCTCTGTTCAAATGTTACATATCAATGGCGTTTTTCTTGACTATCCAACTTAAAATTGTTCTAATTCTCCCCAAACCACATTGCCTATGTCCACTATTTCGTTAGATTATCTTGCTTTACTTTTCTCCATGACTTTTACCACATAGTGTATACTTGCTTATTTTTTCACACACTTTTTAACGCAGGCATGCTTATACTCTATTTTTCCCCACCAATGTATCTCTAGTGCCTAAAACAGTGTCAAATCCCCAAACAGAATATATATATGTCTAACAATATGTGCTGTGTGTATCCATAGATGTGTATCTGTGAATTTGTATTTGTGGAATTCTATATACATATATAAGCAAATGAATACATTGCTGTCCTACATTTGACTCAAGATTTCAATAATTACACATTTAATTAATTAACACTTAATTAACATTGAGTTAACTTTTACCTTAAAATAATTATAACAGTTTAAAATGTATCACAAGAATAATGATTCTTAAGATTAAGGTTAATAACATTAGATAAATTTCACTTTTGTATTGTACTTCCTGGTCCTGGGAGAGAAAACCTATTCCATCCTTCAACATCAAATCCTCATGAAGGTACAAAGATTCATCTTAGCTATTAATTTCTGATGGACATTGGCCATGGTTTTACAGTATATCAGGTACTTCAGATTGCCAGTGAACATTGCAAACAGCAATATTTATTGTAAAGTTACCAAGTTTGAGAAGCACTATGACCAGTACCCGAAGCCATGTTATTTACCCACTTATTAATCTCTCTCTCTATCCACATCAATCCATTTATCCAGCCATCACACATACATATATGCAGGCACACAAATGAAAATTTCATTAGATAATAACTTGCCAGGAATGCAACTCACTCTGGTGCTTTCTATGTTGTTCCACTCTCTTTTATCCTTTTAAAAATTTGGTTGATTCCATAAGCCAACAATGGATCAACCATGTAAGCATGGGCAGAGAAAAATAGGTTAAGAGAAAAATAAATGCAAAAGCAGTAAGTAAAATGTTAACCTCGCCTTTCCTAATTTTATAAGGAAAGACTGCTATATTCGATTCAAGTGTAGCTCTAACCTTTTCTTCTCTTTTACCCAAACTACCTTCAAGTTTCTATAGCTGTTCTGGTATCATCATACATATGGTATATATATATGAATAACCTGTCACAGATGGAATTCAGAGATAAGATTGGTCCATGCTGGCCTGAATGACAAGAATCCCTCTGCAAATCATAGTCATTCAACAATATTTTTTTTTACCAAGTACTTACTATGTACTAAACACCATAATGTAAAATGGCCAGTCTACATAGAACATAACTGGCAAAAATTTTATTGAGCAACATGGGAGTATATTTCTGTTTATTCACACTATTATCTGGAGAGGAAGGAATAGAGTTTAAGAGTAGGAAAGGGGAAAAAGAAGAGTCTACATATGCCTTGCCAGATATGCCAACCATTTTTATAAAAAAAAATTAAAACTAAATTACTTGGCATCAGAGGAAGAGGGGCAAGAAGATAGATGACTAGGGAGGAGTCCATATTACTAGCTTAAGAATGTTCCAAATGGGGCCATCTCTATAATCAACTGTCTTGTATTACAGGGCAGTGTTTGATTCACACATGCAAGTGCTAATAACTCAGCCTTTCAAAGCCCAGGGGAATCTACTAGTCCACCAGGCCAATGATCAATTTCCCAGAAGCCCAGGTCAGAACTGAAAGCATCCATGCTGAACCTTTTATGGCCTGCATTTCATTAAATGCTGTGCTCTTGGCTCAGCACAAACAAGCCCTGGATGTCTTTGCTTTGCCTCCCAAATGTGTAATTAGTCTGTGTTATGAGTAGCTTACTTTATGCAAGAATTATGTTTCACATGCAATCATTTTGTCAATTACCAAAACTCAAACAAAAGGGCTTTAAGAAAAAAATTGAATAAGATATTTTATATAGATAGCAAAAACCATACCTGGCAATTCTGCCAGGATATTTTATAATATATTTAATCATTGTTAAGGTTTGCCTAAGTAAATTCAAAGGAACTTAAGGCGATCAAATTTTGTTATAGCTAAATAAATTTTCATAACAATAAAAGGATAAGATACCTGCAAGACACTTAATTTTCTGACTTTTAAAATCTTCTGAAAAAGCACTGAGTAGCTATCACAATCATGAAAGGTTTTTGGCCAACTGGATTATGTAAAATTCAGAATATGAGTATCTTCCTACAGTGGGGATCAGAGGCTCAGTCCAACAGCAGGACGGCATTTTATTTTTGATCACACTTTTCAGAGAGCAAAGAAAAGAAAAAGACAAGAGATGAGTGAGCACATGTCAATGGTGATCTAAGGATGATCATTTTAAAATGGCAAAGGACTTTGTTTCCTCATTGCTACTAATATATATATATCAGCAGGACTTGGTGAGTTACAAGAAGGCTGATGACCTTTTAAAGAATCTTGCTCTCTGGACAATACAGAAAAATCTCAAAAAAGAATCAGAGATTATATAACTGAAAAAAAATTAAAAATATGAACTGTATACTACTAAGTTCTTGAAAACTAACTCAAAATTTGCTGGGTGTGGTGACTCTGCCTACCAGTCTAGTTAATTGGAAAGCAGAAATCAGGAAGATGGCAGTTTGAGGTTAGCCTGGGCAAAAAGTTAGCAAGGCCCCATCTTAAGCAATAAGCCAGGCACAGTGGCACATGCCTGTGATCTCAGCTATGTGGGAGGCATAGGTAAGAGGATGACAGTCTGAAGCTGGCCCTGAGCAAAGTAAATGACCAAAGCAAAAAAGGGCTGGGTAGAAGACTCAAGGTAGAATGTTCCCCTAGCAAGCACAAGGTCCTGAGTTCAAACCCCAGTACTGCCAAAAAAAAATTACCCAAAATTCAATATTGTGTATTCATCATAAAGAAAAGAAAAATGTAAGTTAATGTTGCTGTAAGTAGGAGAAAAGTTTCAAAGAGCTGAATGTAAGCAAAGTGGGTATTTACTTTCAATGGAAAAAATTTAAACATAGATTAGTGTAATAATATGAATATTTTAAATTTATGTCGTCATTGTGATAGCATTGAGAAGTACATAGCCATCCATTCTGATAATATTTAACCAATGATTTGAATGAGGAAAGTGACAGGGATTATTTGTATTTGGGATATTTTTTTATGTTCTTTAAAACTCATCCCCCTAAAGCAGGTAGAAGGAGGAAACCATTCAGAGCAAGTGATGATTGCTGAGGGAACTTACCAAAAACAATTTCCTTTAAGTAAAGGATTGAACAAATACCAGAAAATAAATAACAGAAAATGGTTATTCATTATTGCCTGTTCAATATAAAAGTACCTTAATGTAATATTAGGTCTGAGCTTAAAAATACAAAAGAAAAGTAAATCAGAGTTAAGATTCCTATAGCAATCTCCCCTTCTTACAGTATATATGCTTGAGAGAATGTATCCATGTATCAGAATTTCACATGGTCTCTATTTATATGTACAGCATTTATGTTTCATGCATCAGTTAAAAATAAATTTAAGTGATAAAAATATGAAATGCATATAATATTTTGTGACATGAAAAGTAATATAAGCAGCTATTTTACAATTCAGGATGGATTTTTACAAAACTAGAACCTACTTTTGTTAATATTGAAAAATTATAGGTTTTTAGTCCTTCCTATTAAAAGTAAATTAGAGAAAGTTCACTAAGAATATGGTAGGTGTATTTTGTATTCATATATAAAAATAGATGAAACCTGTTGAAATTGTTCTCAGAAGGCCAGGAGGGGAGAAGAGGGAGAAGGAAGGGTAAATCTAAGATATATTATAAACATGTAAATAATTATCACAATGTATCCCCCTATACAACCATTATATGCTAATAAAATTTTTAAAAAGTTAAAAACAAAACCCAAACAAACAAAAATGTTAAATATTTTACATGAAACTATTTGGTAGTTAAAATACAAGAAGACTTGCTTTTTTACGAATAGAAGATTCAAGAACAACAACAACAAAAAAATCCTGATAACTTAATGACCTACAAAGGAAGCATATGTGCCCTGATCCTACCTAGAATGGGATTCTCCATTTGGGAAACTGAGTTCTTAGGCTGGCTCCTTCCAGTATTTTTGTCAGTAGAAATGCTTTGTATGCCAGGCTAATTGCCTTTGAAAGATAGCACAATATTCAGGACAAGAGTGAAAAAAAAAATCCCACCACACAGCATCACATTGAAGTGCACATACCAGTTACGGTGCCTGACCCACTACTTGGGAAGCAGGGGTGGCACTGACTGACTTGAAGGTACCCTCTGATTCCTTAACAGTCAGTCCCAGGCTGTTGGTGGTTCTTGAGGAGGTCTAGCCCAAGACTGTGCTCAATTAAGGCTGGTTTCAGAAATTAAACCAATCTTACTGGCTCCCTCAAAGACTTGGATCAGTCTGACCCAGTCATTGTCATTAAATGTGCGAGAAAAATGAGTGTTTGTAGGATGAAAACTTTTAGAAGAAATGTTTCTTATTTGAGACTTCTCACTGTCTTTAACAAATTAATAAATGTTCAGAGTCTTTCAGAGGGAGTTAGTATATATCTGTTACCATATGATACACATTGTTCTGATATTCAGTGGTCCAAGGGGATATGAGGAACAGGCATACATCTGATCCATATATTGGAGGCAAGCCTACCTGATCCCAGCCTAGACCAATCAAACCCTACCCTCTCTGTAGCTATGTTACCCACAAGTAAATGTGTTATTGTACATTACACAATTGGGGGATGGTTAGTTATGTAGAACTTTTATGGTGACAAACAACAGGTTCATTTGCTTTTCCTGGTGAGTTAACTGTGGGCAGTTTTTCCTTTCCTTTCAATTTTTTTATAGAGTAATGAGAGGAAATGGTTTCCTATGGTAGGGATTCCCTTTCATCTCTTACTTGACCACGGAATACAACTTTGTATGGAACCCATTACAGAAAGTGTTCCATAACATATACTTATAGAAATGTTGCATTAATAAACATGGGGAAGGATTGGAACAGGAAATGGAGCAGAGAACACGAAGGTACCAGTGAGAAATCTTGTACGTAATCAATAATGTCCTAAGATATCATAAAGCACCATGGTTAAACCTTTCAGTTCCATTATTTCTAAATCATGCTTTTGAGTACAGACATATCTCACAATTAGCATCAACAGAGTACCACAGAATAAAGTGTCTTGTACTCATCTTTAAAAGAGCAGAACAGCAAGTACATTCGTATGCCTTTAGAATTTAGGAGTCATTTCACAAAGGGAGGCAAATCAAGTTTAGTGTTCTTATGAGAACTTCCTTCCTCTCTTCCTTCCTGTCTGTTTTGGATTGGGAAGCTTTTGCAGATAGTTAAAGACAATAACTTAAGGTTATTTTCACTGAAATCTTAGATAGTGTTATGGTTGAAGAATAAAATTTTACACCATTAAAGTGAAAGAATAAGAACATTCTACACAGCAATCTTCATTCCAACTATGTGCCACTACTTAGTGTACAATGACTCTTAAGGTAGGATTACCTTAAGCAGGATTACCAGAAAGCAATAGTTATTGAACTATGCCACAGGTAGTAAGAATTCTACCATAGCCTCAAAAAGGAAATGGAGTACCTGTTGGTTGGTTAAGGCTTGTAAGAAAATCAAATGATAAAAACATAACCATTTTTATCTCATTCTTTGATGTCTGAGTTGCATCTAATGTGATTCCAGCTGGAAACCAATCCCTTTTAGTATGCTATTAGTGATAAATAATTCTAAATTTCAAATAGGGATTGAGAAATCTCAGTGGGTAACAACCATTTAAAATTCATGGTGATGTTTACTATTATAATGAAACTGTTCTTACCATATATATAAAACTCCATTTGTAGATAGATATATAATTTGCCTTTTAGCTTAATAATTAAATCAATTACTATGTTAACATTAATTGTCAGATAAAAGTGACTATAAAATAAGAAGTCATTTACATCCTATAGAGGATGAAAACCTATCAAAATTTAAATGTGAATATATCTTCCTGTCATTACATAACAAATAATTTGAAGGGAGAGAGAAAATCTATCCAGAGTTATCACAAGATAGAGTGAATGAGCCTGCTAGTCAGCTGTTGCCCCCAAAATGCTGCATGACAAACCATCCTGTAATTGTGAAATGTCCAAGAACTCATTTATTTGTGGCTCACATGTCTGCAGATTGGCTAGGGGTGGTGGTGGTGTTTGAATGGTCAAGGCTGGGTGCAGGTTGGCTTGTCTCCAAGATAATGGATTAGGTGTATGTCTGCTCCACATACCTCTCAGTTTCCATGAACCACTGGATACATGAAGCATGTGTATCACATGATGAAAGACAAGAAGCAAAAATAAAAATGCCTTTCAAGTATTTGCTCAAATAACATCTGCTAATATCTAATTGCCAAATAAATTCTCATAGCCAAGTTCACAGGCTAAGGTTAGAAAAGTACTCTCCAACAGAATGTGGCTACATGATGCTACTACTTGGAAATTAATAATTGAAACCAATAATCCAATCTAAAATGTGGAACATTTTTTGACACATGGGAAACAGTAAGAACTAGTGATATAACATAGGGTTTATACTTCTGAGTCATGTCTTTCCCTTTTTTAGGCATCACATGTCCTATTTGAAATATTTATCCTTCCTATTGTCTAAACCTCAGAGAGATTTGTGGGTCACTGAGATTTTCCTGAGGTAAAGAAATAGGTAGCCTATATTTGAGATGGTCCGCATGCCTGTGCCATTTATACAAGATTCTTGAAGGGGAAGGGTCAGGTGGCTCCACAGTCCTACATAATTGGCTTGGACTATTGAATATTATCTTTCACTTCCCATTATTCTTCCTTGGTATTTATCTTCCAAATGCTCCTCTCCCATGCTGTTATATGTATAGGAAAGCAGAGCAAGGGTAAGAGAGCAATTCCTATAGCCTTAATTCCTATAATAATCAGTGTGTAATTATGAGAAACCTAAAAGGGCAACATACTTCCAATCAATATTTTGCTAGACGTAGGCTAAGTAGAACTTCTTTTCTACTGCATTTTCCAACAAAGTCAAATATGCTTTGAAAATCTTCATTACATATGTATGTATGTGTGTATATTTCAAGCAAGACATTATTTTTAACTCAAAGGAAATTTCATAGTGAAATGTGATGGAATAAAGGATTTTAACTCTTATTTCCAAATACCTTAACTTTGTATCTTTTCTTTAAAGTAGTCCCCAATCTCATAAGTGGAGAGACAGTTTACCCAACTCTGAGTTCCCATTTTACTTTACTTTTTCCATTCTTGTGATTCTCATTACTTTCTTTCTATTCTCACTATTATTTGCCAGCTTGTCTGCCTAACTCTGCTATACCACTGTGATCTCATCAAGGACAGAAATTATGTTTAATTCAAACTTTGAACTCCATTTAGCATCTGGCAGGATGCAAGCGTCTAATAAATATTTGTCATGGGATGACTTCATAAATTTTTGTCAACACTTCTCTGCCGCATTGCCCCTTTGAAATAATGATAGGAAAGGGCAAGCAAAGTGGCAGTCAGTTTTCCATCTTATCTACAAAAATCATAGTTTTTAACATTTCTAACTTAGACTTTCTAGTATGTTAGCTGAAGAGAACATAAATTAATCACATTACATATATCATCCTCTTACTTTCCACATGGATTTTCTCTGCCTAAAAATCTTGCTCTCCCCCTCACTGTATTTCGCCATCCACTAGCAAAATCTTAGCCATCAAAGCCCATCTGGATTGTTCCCTGCTCTCTGTAGTTGGACACGCATCTAAGTCTTCATAGCACTTTATGCATAATTTAAGTATAGCACTAATCACATAATAGTCTATTTATTATTACAGAAATCTTTAAATCTTTATTATATAAATCTTTACACACATGATGGACAATAAGGACCACTCCACTTACATTTATGCTATAACATCTATCCAAATGCATGCCTGAGAACAATTACCTGGTACTTGTTATTGAAAGAACATTGCTGGCAAGTGCTGCTTCAGTTATTTCTTCCATTATAGTACAATATGGGCCATGTTTTCATTAATGCTAAAACATAGTCCCAGCTGGGCACGGGAGAGCACATTGTAAGCCCAGCACTTAGAAAGGTGAGGCAGGAAGACCGTTAGTTCCAGGCCAGCTTGGGCTACATAATGAGAACTTATCTCAAAAAAAAAAAAAGTAAAACAAAAATAACTGCTAACTAGGTTTCAGCACTGTACTGCAGATCAATTTTTTAGGCTGCTTGGATGTCTGTTAGTACACAGGAATCACTATTACTACTATCACTATCTTAGCAATATATTTGAGTATTTGAGATATGTACAGCAACAGAATGATCACTCTTTTCTCATCCAGTACAATCATGATCTGTCTGCACTCCTTGTCTATGAAGGGCTGAGCTATGTAAGAAAATAGCTTGCAAATGTTTGTAAGATCACACATTTACTTTGGCTCATCTGCTCACCATATCCGCTCTAAAGTTTTGATATGGGGTGGAGTAAATCTGCCATTCGCTTCTCCTTTATTATGACAGCTGGCATTATTTGGCAACAACCTTGTTCAAATTAACCCCTCCAAAAGCAAATTTTCACATTTCAAACTCAGATTACGTGTACATCAACATCTAAACAATTGGTTGAAATTTTCAGATTCACTCAGTGGGCAAATTCATTTGTTTTAAATAAAACTAAAAAAGCAAACTAAAAGTACCTTTCACAGTTGATAGGGGTTTTTTTTGTTTGTTTGCTTGTTTTTTACTGAATCAAGCAGCAGTTTGTGAACAGGCACCAAATAAACACTTTCATATATTCAGTATTCCCTAGTCTTTGTTCCTTCAAATGCACTGTGTATTAGGTACAGATAATCCAAAATATTTTTATACTCTATTGGACTTGAAAGAAGAATCAAACTCATAACTCAAATATGTTAATGGTTGATAAAAGACACTTGACCAATTACTTTCTTTTTAAGGCAGTCCTTGATCCCAACCTTTGTCACTGTGGATATAAGATCCATTTCATTATTTTAGGCACATCAAAAGTAATGCATTGGCTGAACAAATATGAGTGACTTACAAAGCCAAAGAAAATAGTGTAGTGTTTAATGAGGACTGTATGTTTGGATGCCTCTTCATCTTATTTTTTTTCCTTTTAAATTGCAGAAGAAAACCTTAACATGTTTTTAAAAAGCTGAGAGACATATACAAAGACTAATAAAAATCTGCAACTGTTAATAAATACAGGTTGTTTAGTAACATGTAATAATGTGAGACACTGTGCATACACATATATACAGACAAATATATTAACCATCACTCAGCACAATAGTATACTCTGTACTCTGTCCAGATTTCCAACTTCTAACAAAACTATCTGTACTAGTAAAAATTTCAGCAACCACTTCCTAAGAAACATTCATAGTGTTCTAAGAACACTGTGTATAAGGAAGAATCATTTTTTCTAGTATCTTATTAGGATAATCTCCCACATTCTCCTAAAAAGAAACAGATTTGAAAAACTTTTAGAAAAATAGAATGACTTTCCTCTTATTTTCTTTACTCTCTGAATGAACCATGGTAATTAATGTCTACTCAGTACCATACTCAAATCCCCCTGGGATAGTACTTTCAATTAAACCTTTTATTTCCTCCTAGAGTGCCTGTTCTTATTGACCATTGCACTTTTTATCTGTGGATTTATGATAATCTAATGCACATCTCCTCACAGGGAGAATGGCCTTAGGCATCCTTATTGTTCTTATAACAGAAGAGAAGTGAAAAACAAAATTAGCTCCTGCGGAAGCCAGGAAGGAAACTACATTTGTTTAACACAGCAAGAGGCCTTTCACTACCTGCCCAATGACCTTGACCATCACTCTGCCCTGGCCTCTCAATGTGCTGGCTGCCCCTTGCCTGGCTGCCTGCTTCTGATAAGAGATGCCAACTCCCTTGAGAGTCACTGAAAACTGAGAGCAGAGGCAACATAATCTCTGGATTATATTTTCAAAGCTTTGTGAAGGAAGTATGGAATTTACATGTGATCACTATTCTTTTCAGCAAGAAACCCTACAGGTTAAAGAGGAGACTCTGAACTGCCATTTGATAGCAAAGGCTTGGCTTTTTAAAAGTAAGCAACTAGCTCCTTGGTAGCTTTTCTACCGTTATGTTCTTTCCAACTGGGACACACATGATTTGGTTTCTGTTTTAAATAGTGACATGGTTTTTTACAATCACACTGAGTTGTGCTGCTGAAGATAAGGCTCAATCTAATGTACTTCTATGTCTATGATATAGGAAGAAAGTCACTATTATGTATATCTCAAACATGAACACATTCAGCAGCCTTCATCTTTGTTTAATTTCCTTGCAAGTTAATAATTGCATTAATATTTATTTAAATTATTTATTTACAACCTGTCTAGTCCTAAAGAGGAACTGAGGTGCCTTGCATTAATAATTACACTGAAAATATCTGCCAAAGTTTTAAGTCACAAATGTTGACATAGTCATGTTTTTCTAATAGAAGAATCTAGAACGCAGAGGGTTTCTTTTTTTTGTATTAACAATGACTGAAAACTTAATGAATAATATCTGTAATTTACTTACTTTTCTTGTGGAATGGAAACAATGACAAGGCAATATCCAGTAAGAAAACAGGCAATTTCTAGTTAGAAAACAAACTGTACAGCACAAGTTTGTTTGTAAGTGTTAACTGTTTTTCTGAAAAAAAAATTAGTAAATTTTGTCTAAGTTTCAACTTGTTCACAGGGTTTGTCTAACTTCTTGGTAACCTCCCAAACATACTACTATGTAATAATTTACATTCTATTAGATGGGCTGTATTTAATAATTTTTTTTGGGAAAATGTACCTAAATTCCAACGTAGCAAAGAAGGACCACATATCCTTCCAAGTTGGCTATGAGAGTGAACTCCCTTATGGTACTCACAGCAGTGGTCATCAGGAGGAAGGGCTCCATTTGCATCTATTACTATGGCAACAAGCACTGTCATGGAGGGGCCAAAGAAATGGCCATGAGAAAGATATCTGTTGGCAAATTGTTGCTCTTCATTTACTTAGGAGAAGGCACTCTGTGGGTCAAGTGCTCCCCAGGCATTCTGAACTATAGAACAAAAACAGAAGGAGGACTCCTGCTGCCCATTTATATATACAGATCATTCATAATTCAGGCACTGTCTGCAGTGAGTGTCAAGAAAATTTGATGCACAGAAATTCAGAGAGTAGTGTGTTGGAATAGGAAGGGCTTTATGGAGTTCAATCTCCTTTTAGAGATAAGGAAATTCTTTCTTTGTTTACTTTTAAATTGTTTCTATTTGATAATTTTAGTATTTACTAGTTTATAACTACCTATACAATTCAACTTTTATTTCCCAACACCAATTCAGATTGTGAGTGCCTGGAAGAGTAGATCTCTGTACATGGGGTGGGAGAAGGGACAGTGGCATCCAGCATAGGGAGAGAGACTTAAATATATTAGGACTAGCATAGCTGGGTGTGGTGGTGCATATCTGTAATCCCAGTGCACTCAGGAAGTTAAGGGAGGAGGAGTTTGAGTTCAAGACCAGCCTGGGCCTTGAGCCTAAAGAATCTAGAGAGATCCTATCTCAAAAAAAAAAAAAAAGAAAAGAGTAACATGGTTAAAAACATTGTTGAACAATAATGTAGGAGAAAGGGACATACATTATCAGCTTTTGTATTGGTACCAATACAAAAAGAAGAATCTTTGCCAAAAGAAAACACCCAATAAAAATTTGTGAACGGAATGAAGATCAGATCGGAGAAGTTAAATGACCATTCCAAATTCAAACTCAAGCATGTTGTGGCAGTCTTGAACTAACGCCCTGATCTCATGCCCCCGACCACTGACTAATATTCATACTGCTATACAGTCTATACTGTACTCTCTACTTGCACTAATCTCATTTGGGAGATAGTAACAGTATTGGCCTCCAGTGAATTATGTCTCCTTGAAATGTGACTTTGTAGCTCTTTCCATTCAAACTGGAAATCTATCTCCCCATGCCCTATATCTTAACTTGCTTTAGTCACAATAATGAGGCAGAATTGCCATTGTGTGACATCTATTTGCTGTCATTGTCCTGAGAACAGCATGTAAGGAGAATAGACCAGTCTTTTGGAGGAAGAGAAGACACATGAAGAAGAACCGAGGTTATCACCCAACAGCAACTGACAGACATGTAAAGGAGGCCATCTTGGACCTTCCAGTGTGGCAAATGCTCTAGCTGGACATAACTGCATGAAGGATACCAGCAACACCAGCAGAGGAAACACTCATGCAACCCATGGAACTATAAGAAATCATAAATCATTATTTTTTTAAAGACTTTTCATTTTAGGAGTGGTTTGTTAAATAGCAATAGATAATTCAAGCATAAAATTTATAGAGGAAAGTATCAATTGTAACTTAAATTTGATGTATTTCCTGTTATTTTTAGAAATGGTCTTGTTACAGACTTGCAAATTTTGTTCATGAGCTAGCCTAAATAACCAAAATATTATCAATATAACCCAAATATTTCTTCTTCCTTTCTTTCCTTTCCTCAGTTTTTCCCCCTGCCTTTGGTTCATGCATTAGTATATCCCTATAATTTTTTTTCTTTCCTTGTTCTTTGGATCTATTTATGATATAAGTAGAGTCTCATCTCATAAATGTAATCTTTCATTACTTTAAAGTCCTTTGAATTTGATGGTCCTCTGGCTTTAAAGGACTTTAATTTTTTCTTTTTTATAAATTCTACTTCACTATTGATCTCTCAGATTCTTCTCTAAATTTTTGTAACTATTTTCCTGCCATTAGCTTTCTCCATAGATGATAGATACTGTTCTTACATGGCCTAATAGCTCTTAGCATTGGTCTGAGATTCTGAAGTTTGGGGATCATGTTTTAGTAGATTTTAGAATACTCAGTGCATGGCACACCATGTAGCTGAAATAAAGCTCCAATAAATATTTTTATCAGATAAGCTGGGAATAATAGATATTCAGTAAATTTTATTGAGCAATTGAGTCCCACTTTCTCCAATACGGAGGCAGAAACAGAGAAAATTGGAGGCCCGAGATCATTGTCTTGAATATCAACCTCTTGTTGAGCTTCATGGAAAATAAAAATTTGGTTTCAAGGAAATGGAGTGAAAATAAATTATGAATAAGATGTTTCTGTTGGATTCTTTTGTGTTTGGTCATTTTTGGTTTGTTTGCTTTTTGTTTTTCATTTGTTTCTATTTATTTCCCCCATTAGTGGGAAGTCAGAAGTCTAATGAAATTTACAGCTGCTGGAAAGGAAAGAAGGGGAGGGCCAACCCTTCAGGTCAGGATAGAAGTTGGTATTCACCTGCATGGTACAAAGGCAGACAGTTCCAAGGATCAGGAACCATTAGCTCTAATATTTATGAGTGACTAGCAAGGGGAGCTTTGCTGTTCTTGGAGCCAATGCTTTTCTTCATTCTAGCACAATTTCCATCTTAATCACTTGGCATTTTAATGTGACAATGTAATATACTATGATCTATATCATCACTGTCAAACATTCAAATATAGCATAGAAATAAATACATTCTATAATTAGAGATAACATGTAGGGTATTATTTGCTTCCAGAAAGGCAGGATGAAAGTTCAGAAGTGAAAAAGAAAAGGAGGGAGGAGGGAAAAGGAGAGAAAGAGGAAATATAAGAAAATTGAAAAAAACATTTCAAGCTGTCAAACAATCCTTCTTTTGGTCCTAAGCCTCTAAGAAATGTAAAGAATTAATTACGGAAAGACTAGGTGATAAAAGTCCTTCATATAACTCAGTAAGTGGCCAGGAAACATAATAGAACTCGTTTATAACTGAATATCCTGCCATCCAGGGCAGATTTAAAGAAAAGTAAACTTAAAGAGACATAACAATATTAAGTGTTCTTTTGTCTTTTTAACATTTGTGATAAAATATTTCTTTTTTTAAAGAGAGAACTGAAAAGGCAACGGGCCTCATTTAGGTAGCAACAAGAATTGAATAGTATATGAGTTGTACTTGTGTATCTTAATTTAAATAATTATAATATCTTAAAGAAAAATGCCTCTTAATCCCTGCAATGTTTTATTATGTCTGACAAGTTCAGTGAAAGGGCACCTATCTACTGTTGCATTATGTGGCATGTGTTCTGCACACTCATTAAAAATAATGAGAACATATTTAAAAGTCATTGCCCAGAGAATCTTTGGGGATGGGGCATGGGAAGAGGTAAGTTAAATAACAGATTGTTATTTAAGTGTCTCTCTCTGTTTTATCAGACCTTGGTGAGGGTGGGGCAGTGATCTTAAATTGATATTCTTTAATGACAAAGCTCACACATTTTCCTAGAAAAACAGGCAGATGAAACATGTACAGATCTCTAAGTATACTTTCAAAATGAAGTGGGCTGTAGTGGCAGTTTCACATGTGAGGTATTTACTTTCAACCACGATCAATTAAAACGACACTTTTCCCCCACTAATCTTTAAATATTCTTTACAAAATGAGCACATTTCCTTATCTTACACCAAATGTACCCTAACAAGTGTACAGACATAGAGGCAATTAAAGAAATCAAGGTCATTCCCAGAGTTTTGTCATCCAGCTTCTCTATATCAACAGCTGGCATAAATTACTGGTAACATTTGGTTAACGAGATAATAAGAAGGATATAGTCAGTGGCTGGTCACAATATTACTTCTTCTGAGCTATTTAAACATGTATATTCAGAAAACCCTGTTCTTTCTTGAGTCTCCAGAAGCCTAATCATGGTCACAGTGACCACCAATAAAACATACATCTTGCACTATGAAAGTAGGACTGAATCTCGTGGCTATTCATTGTCAACTTTGCAAGAGCATATAATTAGGCCCCAGCCCTCTAAAATGTCACAAGAGCTTCTTCACAGCATATAACAATCCTTCTCCCACTTCTTTCAATCTCAAACAAAACTAGCCTTGTGATAAAAATCATTAAGTATTTACATTCTGACACCTGGAAGCCACAGGACCTGGCAAAATAGCCAGCACTTCCTCCATCTGTTTTAGTAATGCTGACCACAGCATTTATCATCATCTATTTATCAAGACTAGCTTTTGCTGACAAGGGTTCAGTAAAATTCTTTCAGGTATAAGTACTTCGCAGAGAGTAGCAAATGACTATTAATCCCTCAGCCTGTGGGTTATTGAACGCATTCAGAAAGCTGGCAGAGATTTAGGATCTCGTCTTTTAGTCCACAGTATAGGTGAGAGGAAGACAGTATTTGTCTTAGTGAAGTGAAAGTCGTGTTTTACACATATTTCTGATTTTGACAAACCATGTAAACTTTGGTAAGGGCAAAGTATCCATGCCTCATTTTCCTCATCTATAAAATGAGATAACTGAAACTGATGCATAGATGTTTTGTGATGGTAAATAAGGATAGTTTTTTTAGAAACTTTGAAATCTTTGATGTGAATTCCACCATAGCAGAACAGTAGATGATGGAATATAGTCCACGTAGGGAATCAATGAAACATAACTTAACCCACACCACCTGAGAGAGGTGATAAAGAGGGAAAAGGAGACGGGAAGCAGATATAACTGCCAACAGATACCGATATCACAAATCTTCTAGACCTTCCAAAAACACCTCTTTGGCATGTGTCTAAATCCATAAGTTACAAGGTAGCACATAACAAATTTTGAGTGCAATCAAATTGAGTGTGGAAATTTTAACGTACAATCAAGTTGGACCTGAAAAAGCCAAGTACAATTGAGTTTGCCTAAATGAATCAGGTGTAATCGAGTTGGGTAACTGGATTGCACTCAGCACTGGCCCTTTGCCAAAATGAGGGGCACATGGCCAAAAAGACACAACTAAATTGGTCTTGAAATTTTCACAGAACAAGAAATTGTTCGCAGGTAGAGAAGTGAGATTGCCAATCTGATTACTGAAGGGTCAGCTATAGCCACTATGTTATACTATAGGCCTTATGTGCTTTATTATAAAATAATTGTCCAATGTTTCTCAAACGTGAACAAGCATTAGCATCATCTGGAGGGTTTGTTAAAACACTTCTCTAAGTCCCACCTTCAGAGCCTCTGATTCAATATTTTTGGAGGGAAACAGAATATGCATGTGTGTCAAATTCCCACATGGAGCTGATACTGTGGTCTGAGATTACACTGACAGAATCATGGTTCTAGCTCATTATTGTAGCTAAAATAGAAACATTTAGAAATATTTTTAAAATACTTTCAGTACTTTAAAAATACCCCTAACATTTCTAAATATAAAGTAATTATACTTATGACTTATGACTTTATAAGTAAACTTTACAAATAGATTATTCAAATGTTCTCATAATTTAATCCATCTAAATTGTATATTACACTGAAAATAACTATCCTAACCTCACTGCTTCATGTAGCTATAATTAGAGGTTGCTACTGCTAAAAAATCTGAGGAAATTCATGCATATTTCTTATTTGGTCTAAAATTGTTCAACATAGATGTTATGGTTTGAGTATGATTTATCCCCTGCAGGCTAATTTACTGGGGGCTTGGTTGCCAGTTGATGGGCTTTTGGGAAGTGAGTGGATCCTGAGGCTTCTGACTTAATAAACAGAGTAGTCCTTTGATGAAAACATGATAGCATTATTGTGATGTAGTGAAAAGCAGGGCTTCATTGAAGGGAGGTCACTGGGGTGCATCCTGGACGGCTACATCTTGCCCTAGGTGCTACCCCTACTCCCTTTCCTCTGCTTCTTTTTGGCCTTGAGGTGAGTAGTCCTGCTACATGTTCTTGCCATCATGATGTCTTACATCATCATGGACCCAGAATCAGTAGAGGCAAGGACTATTGGACTGAAATCTCTGAAACCATAAGCTAAATAAATATTCCCCCATAAATTGTTTATGTCAGGCATTTTGTCATACCTATGCAATTTCTGGCTAACACAATAGGTAAGACATTAAATGCAGATTAGATAAATCATTAGCTTTAGTAATGTGCAGCTTTCATTTATTTAGTCAACAAATATTTACCAAGCATATACTGTGCTACAGGCACAGGAAATACTAATAGGAGTGAACATTATTTGGCACCCACCTTATGTTACCAGCTGTGCTCAGTTAATTCTCACAACAGTCCTACAAGATACATGTTATTTTTATCCTCATCTGACAAATAAGGAAACAGGCACTGAAAGGCTGAGTAAGATTGCAAAGCAGGGCTTTACACTCAGGTCATAAGACTTCTAGTTGTCAGGTCTTCATTGCTATTTCCCTACAGTTTTTAATGTCTAATGGAGAAATTGCAACCCAGTGTGAGTCAGGAACATAGTAAAGGGAGGCTTGAATATGGATGGAAAACTAAATGGGGCTCCATAAACCAGATCTGGGAGCTCAAGGAAGCTTTGCCCAAGGAAAGGACCTGTGAGTAGATACGTTAAGGAGTTATGAAGTAAAAGAGAGGGAAGGTGGTCTTAAACAGAGGGAAAAGTCACTGCAAACGTTTGACAAGGAGGGGCACTGGTAATATGGAAACAGGTGGAAAGAGTGATGGTGACTAAAAACTGCTGGTGATCACTGGCCTATAGAATAACTTGGGATCCATAAACAAAACAAAACTCTGGGATGATAATTGCTTTCTCTTCTAAACTAGGCTACATGTCAGCTAATATCATTACACATACAAACTCAAGCCTTTGGAGCAACTGATGTTTTTCACCCACCATTTCGATATCTATCATTTGCCAAAGCCAAAGTTTTCTAACTCCTTTTCACTCTTTCTTCCCAGCACATGAGAAACCTTGCTTGTTGTAGCTTTTGTTTAGAGGAACATTGGTGATATTAGTAGCAAGAAACATTGGTTAAATTCCATTATATGTGTACTATTCTAAACATTTTATACTTCTTTAATACTAACTAATCTTTTACATGAGCCCATGTTAGGGATAAAGAACAGAGGCTCATGGAGTTAACATTCAGGAAGGCCATTCAATAAACAAGCACAGAGCCAGGATTCAACCAGGTCTGACTGATTCCACTTCTCAATCTCCTTACCACTGCACCTTCTTAGTAAGCTCTTAGAAGGTATCCCAATATATCTTTGCCTTCCAAATGTATTCCAAATGGTACTACTTCATATGTTCGTAATCTGTCCAGTTGGGCTGCCCACTGTCTCTTTGATGAATTTTGTACTTTCCAGTCTCTGAGTAATTGAAGATGGTATTCTCTTCTCACCTCCAGTTTTGCAGTTTGAAATTCTAGTCAACAAGCAAAGGTCCTTCTCAAATGATATCATGTTCATGAAGTCTTTCTTGGTCCCTAACATACTTGGAATCCCTATAAAACTTTATTTACATAATTTTACCCACTCATTGTTCTTTTTTCAGGCTAGAAGCTCCTTGAGGATAGGAATACAACTTACTGAACTTTCGAGTCTAAGATTCAATTCATATTAGCTGAATGGAAATGCAACAAGAAACTAAAATGCAAACTACATTATAGCCAGAACTGTATTTTAAGTCACTAGAACTATGTTACTTTGAGAATCCACAGAATACAATAATGAATTTTGGTTTTTTGCATAATTATTTAAATTGAAAACCATGACTGCCAAAGTCTTTGGTTTAGGTAGAAAAATCATTCTGAAATTAGCCTTCAATTTCTACTATGTATCCACAAATAGCCACTATAATATTCATTCTTCCTTAAGTATCTTGGTTAATTAAGCATGGAATCATTTGAATCAAATAGCCAAGGGGAATAAAATAATATATCAGTTAAATGAGGTTCATCTAAGATTTCAAATCAAAATTCTTCCATTATTCATGATGTTAAATAATTTGACAGTTGAAGGTATGCATTTTTTCATTTAATAATAAGATATTTGAAACATGAAGGAGTTGGAACCACATCTCACTCACTATGGTAGACACAGGGATAGGTAAATATGGTAGGGATGGAATTCACTATGCTTGGCAACTATTAAGGAAGTCTCACACATGTGTACATCATTTTTCCTCAATATTCCTAAGTGATGATCAAATCAGTATGACAAAATATGGCTAACTTTTAGTTCTCAATCATGCAGGGCAGGAGAAATTTGCTTGCTTGCTTGAAATACAGTTGATTCCACTTGCAGAGGCCAGCATTTAATAGCAGGCAACTTGGTAGGTAGAAATTATAAGTACATTTGAAATTTTCTCAGCTCATTTTTACCCACCAGGAGTTTCTTTTATTTTCAGGATAATTTAAAGATAGGGCAGTAGGTCAGAAAATGCAACATTATACAGGTTAACAAAGAAATGGCACAATATTTCTTTCTCCTCAATAAATGAAAGAGGACATACACACATGCATATGTGCATACATGGCAAATAACTCAGTGTCTTTCTCTGTGTGTCTCTCTCTTCAAAAGAATCAAGACATCATGGAACCAATAGGCCTTCAGTTTTTAAATAGTTCTTTTAAATAGAAAGATGGTCTTATCTTTCTACTTTTTAAGAAAAAAAAAGTACTTTAAGTACCTGGGATAGAAAAGAAATTGGAGGCAACACTTCTTACAGAACAGACCCAAGGAACCACTGAGTAAGTAGCACAGTTTTCATTTCAAGAGAGATGCAGACACAGCAGTTTCACCATCCAATTCTATTACCAACACCAATCTCAAAGTACCTTCTGCAAAAATGTTCCTTGTGTGAACGCCTCCTTAATGTACTTTCACCCCATTAGGGGGTGAGGACATCAAAGAATCTTCCAGACTAGAATTCTAGGAACATTACCTTTGAAGCACAGTTCTTTTGGTAAAGATACTAGAACAGCTAAATCATTGTGATGTTATTACATGAATTCCTCTCATTTGTTTTTCCACTCAGCCAGACACAGATGGAAACAGGTTAGCTATATGTGCTTCTAAACCTATGATTCTGACTGCTCAGGAGGAAGGCCAGGGGCCCACAATCAAGAGTTCAGCACAGTCCTCTTAGGTGGCAGGTCAGGAGAAATGACCAGGAAATGGATGCCAAAGTCTCTGGAATGACAGAGGGTCACAGCATAGACATGATCCCATATTGAGACTTCCTCTATAACTGCTGACCACATGCTCTCTTGGCTGTAAGTATCAACACTTTATAAGAAACTAATGATAACAAGGAAGTAAGGAAGATTTAGCTGTCAGAAAATAGGCAGGGTAGTGCTGTTAAGATGCGTAGAGTTCATGAAGTAGCAAGGCATAGAAAAAGGGAAAGGCCAGTTTCTCAGAACAGAAAAACAATAAACTGTTTGTTTTCTTCAAAGGAGACAGAGTAAGACAAAAGCAGGAAGTGCTGTCCTTCCTTTCTCCTGTCAGTTTCTCAATGAAAAGTCAAGTGTTTGCATCAATCATGATAAAGGAGAGAGAAGAGACCAAAGTAATGATACCTTCCAATCTTTGAAAGGAAAACACAAAGATATATCATATAACATATTGTTCTTCACTTTGTTCTTTCAAAGAGTCTGGTGCATGCTACACTATGAAATAAGTCCCACTGAAAAGGCTTACACATGCAAACATGACCTGTCTTTAAATTCCTATGTGATTCTTGCTCCTTAGCACTCAAGGAAGGCATTTGGACTGAAAAAAATACTATTATTCCTCTAAAACAAAGATTCTCAGTCCACAAGAGTTAAGTACTTATAAACCTGAAAAACCCTTTCTATGCTGTGATTACAAAGAATATGCACATATTTGGATAGTTGACTGTCAAATATTTTGGAGAGGCTAGACATTTTTCAGAAAGTTTTAAGAAAATGAATAGTAACCACATGACCTCCATATTTTGTATAAAATAAAAAACAATGAGAACAAATAATTTATTTGCATTAATAATCTCATAGTTGCACAGTTAATTTAATATGCTCCCTAGTGGGCTCAGTCTATGATGTAATTTCTGGGATAGAAATTAAATTTCATCTAAAGCTATTAGATGAGAGAAAAATAATATACACAGGCTGCCTCACTTATGGAGTTGCTTGACTATAAAATTTTTGTTTGTCAAAAAAACAAAATTATTAGACATGGGTCACACACTAAGGGGAGAACACATACAGGAGGAACAGGGAAAAGCAGGAAATCCAAAACTTGAAATTGTTTGATGTGCCCACTGCACAGGAGCTAATATAGTAATCTTAAAACAACAGAGGTCAATATGGGAAGTAGACTGGGAAGTAGTGAAGAGGTCTGGTAGAGATGAATCAATTTGGGTTGTAATACACATGTGCATGGAAGCAATGCTAGGAATCTGTCTGTATAGCTATCCTTATCTCAACTAGCAAAAATGCTTTGTCTTTCTTTTATTATTGCTTATGTCTACTCTTCAACAAAACTGGAGAAGAGGCTTGGAAGTGAGGGGAGTTGGGGGGAAAGGGAGGGGGTTGGGGGTAGGGGGGAGAAATGGCCCAAACAATGTATGCACATATGAATAAATGAATAAAGGAAAAAAATTTTATTTGTAAATCAGTATTTTTAGATTCCAGAATGCACCTTAACACGATAAAAAAGAAAGAAAAAAATGTTCAAAAATAGTGGGTAATCATGGGCACATCTGCATAAATCTATTTACTCCATAATATAATCTAAAGTCTATATTTTATTTGCAGTACTACAGAAGTTGTAATATATTATAAGAAATAATTATACTTAATGATATTTGCTGAGAATTTACAAGTGGCCAGACATGATGCTAAGAGCTTGCATATTTTCTTTCTTTTAATCCTCACCATGAACTTGTGATACAGATTAATAAACTGAGCCTCTGACTGACTTGTGACCTACACTCAATCACACAGCTAGAACACTGAGTTCTAGTAGCTGAAGTTCAGAGATGATGGTATTTGGAAATCTAGGTCTTATTTCCAGCTCTTTGTAGGAACTTGGACAGGTTACTCAACTACATTGAACCTCTGTTTTCTCATCTGCAAATTAGAGCTGAACTTATGGATCTGCACAATTCCCGTTAGCTTGAAAATTCTATTATTCTAGTTTCAAACTTATAGATGTAATTGTTTTTGATGGAAAAATGCCTCCAGCATTACAAATTGGGATAAGGTCAGCATCCCTTTCCCCATATCTAGAGGAAGGAGAGAAGAAAGCTTCTAGGAAGAAGGAATTAGTGTGGAGTCAGGAATTCCAGAGGACATATGGGAGGGGAGTACAAGGATGGGGGTGGAGGGTCCTTAGAGTTTAAGTTCCTGGTTAGAGCTCTGTCATTAAGTTCTCTCACACGGCAAGGACTGGCTAGAATGGCTCTTTTTAGTGTAAAGCTTTATTCCTTCCAGGATCCTACTTTAATACACGGTCAAAACATTCTTTTTCTTCTATCTCTGGATAAGCACAGTCTCACTGATATTTTCTGAGAGTTTTTACCTGTAGCATCTAGAGGATTGAACAAGAAGTGAAAAGGCTTTCCACTGTGCATACACACAGTCCCCTTTTTATTGTTTCTTTTCACATTGACCCTTGTAGAGAAAGCCTTTGGATAAACAAAGGATTAAAAACCATCTGTATTTCAGAAAAAAAAAAATGATGGTGAGTTTCTGCAACATTTTTCTTCGGGAAGACTAAGGAACTTCAGAGAGAAGATGAAGCAAAAGCTCAGCATTCTCCCTTCCAGAGTGGTTGGGTATAGAGGAGACTAGAGGAAAGGATGTGAGGAGAGTGTCTTTATGGCCTATGCCTCTCACTCTTCTCTTCCCTATTTTCTATAGATATTCCCAGAACATACACTAGGGAAAGGGAGACAATGGACAGGATGATGACAGGTACAGAAGGGAAATTCTATGTGAAAGAAATTTGTAGGGAAGAGGGTCTTTTGGGTAATATACAGAACATTAATATAGAAGAGTGATGATTCAGTAAAATTGTATACTAAAACATGGATATAACACATGTAAGAGTAGTGGGATCAGATGGGCTCAGAGTGCAGAGAGATGTCTTAGAGGCTTTAAAGCAATTTGATCATATTGGTATATAATTTAATGTCCTATTGTTTTTACTTAGCGTTATGCTATGAATATTTTCTCATACTATTAATAATTCTTCACTGATACCATTTTAAGTATTTGTTATATTTCATTAGAGAAATATCTAGTTATCTAACCAATATCTTATGGCTTTACAATACCAAATATATCATTACAATTGAGAACTTTAGAAGAAAAATCAATGTACATGAATTTTTCCCACACCTTTGACCATCAAGTTAAGACAGATTACTAGAAATGTAGTTATTATGTCAAAGGGTATAGATTTTTAATAAGAATTGAGATTCTGCTCTTCAAGATACCTTTCCTGCTCAAAAGCAGGTTAACTTCCCTTGTTCTGTGTTACTATAACACTCTGCAGTTCTCTTTCATAATCTTCATCTCTTGTTTGAATACTTGGTTATACTTTTATTTTCTTTTAGATTGTACATTTCATTAAAGAAGGGCCATGGTCTATGTTGCTGACTATTTTGTGTGGGACCTAACATATAGCATATACTCAATGTACATTTCTATCCACTTAATTGAATATTGTAGAATAGTTATTTATTGCTAAAAGGTATTTGAATGTGTTCCCAAAACAGTGTTTCCATGTATCAACTTGGTGTATTAATGACCTAAAATGTGATACACCAAATAGAATAAAATAGTCAAATTCAACTTTTGTCATAAAGACTGTAATTTAGAACTCAGTACTCAACTATTATGAATTCAATGTATGTTGAAATTTCAGTGAGAGTGAGATCTGAACATTACCAGCTCTCGGGGCAGAAAATTTCCTTCTTGGCGGGCAATGACCAGTGATGCTGTCTCTCCCTGCTTGGTGCTCCTCAGCACGGCCACAAGCTCTTCCTGAGTTCGTCCAGTGACGTCTCTGCCATTTACCTAATGAATTCAATCACGTGACAGTTACAGTTACAACACTGGCTATCTTCCACACATGGGCTTTCTTTTTTATTCTCTTTCTCCTTCCCCTCCCTCCTTTCCCTCCTCTCTCCTTCCCTCCCTCCCTCCCTTCCTTTCTTTGTTCTTTTTTTTTGAGACAGGACTCATCAGGTAGTCCAGACTGGCCTTGAACTTGAGATTCTCCTGCTTCTACCTCCCAAGTGCTGGGATTACAGGTATGGACTACCACGCCCAGTTCCTAGATAGTTTTCTAAACCAAGCAGCAAATGGGATCACTTCATCAATGAAGTGCTGAAAAGACGAATCCTAAATAATACCTAGGCAAAACTCACATGCGTTTCCAGTAATACACTGACCAACATTATTATGATGCTGGACAAACTCAGACAACCAGTAATTAGTATCAACAATTTTTCTCAAGAAATCATATTTTTCTGAGGGGAAAACCAAACTGATCAACACCAGAAACTGATTCATCAAATAGGCAGGAAGTAGATTTCAAATGCTTACCTAGCACCTTTTTTTGCCTAATATAATAAACAAAAGTGCACAGTAGTCCACTTCACATCGTAAATTCTGGAAATATGAATATTATGATATAATTATAAAGTTTTCCTCATATCTGGAAAATTATAGTCAGAGTTTCACAGGTTACTAGAAATTCTAATTTGGAGCTACACTAGGTATTTGGTGCTACACTAGGTATTTGGTGCATCTTTCTTTACAATCTAGAACTATATGAAAAGAACTATAGCTCTTTATGCCATGATTGTTAAAACCAGCCAGTTTCAACAAAGATTTCTTGAAAGGTAAATTGATGATATAGGATCACCAAAATGATGCTACTAAACAGAAATAAATGGAAAAAAATAACATTCTTGCTCTAAGTATTCTAAATACTTATCTATGCAAACCCTTATAGTTGTTTACATTACTAGCTGAGCATAGAGGATACAGCTTTATTTATAACATAGATCAACCTAAGGCACACAGCCCACCTTAAAACTTTGGAGGAATTATTACAAAGGATTGGGTGTAATTTTGAAATTCCTAGCACTATCTGAATATATGACAAACTCATGGATTCAATTCAGATTACTCAGGGCCAAAAAAGGAGGAGGTAAGAAAGAGAAGACAGAAGAAGTTTTCATTATTATTTGATCCTATATCACTGACCTTAGTGGGGAACTTACAAAATTAGGCTGCTCAGAATTAAAGTCCTTATCTTGTCTACAAGTAATAATTTGCCATATATGTTATGTTTAAAGTATAAATATACAGTCTGCCCTCCATATCTGTGAATTTAATTTCTGTAGATTCAACTATATCAAAAATAATATATCAAAAATATTTTAAAAAGGGCTTGGGACATAACTCAGTTACCTAGCATGAGCAAGGCCTTGGGTTCAGTCTCTAGTACTACCAAAAAAAAGTTAATTAACGTGCAAACCTAAAAACCTATGGGTTTTGTCAGGCATGGTGGTGTAAGCCTATAATTCCAGCACTTGGGACACTGAGGAGGAGGATCATGAGTTTGAGGCCAATCTGGGCTACAAAGACCTGTCTCAAAAACAATGAAAGTTAAATAAAAGTATCTGTGCTACATATGAACATACTTTTCCCTTGTCATTATTCTTTAAACAACATAGTAAAATCACTGTTTACATAGCATTTACATTGCATTAGGTATTGTAGGTGATTTAGTGATGATTAGAATATAGGAGGATATGCCTGAGTTATATGCAAATATGATGGCATTTTATATAAAGAATATAAACATCTGCAGATTTTACTATTCTTGGGAGGGTCTTGGAACCAATCCCCCAGAGATACTAAGGAACAACTGTTTGTGTTCATATATTTACTTATGTAAATATCAATAAATATTTTATTGATGATATTAATTTCAATACTTACCTCTAAAATTCTGTCCCCTGATTGTAGGCGGCCATCTTTTATTGCTGCTCCCTTTGGTAAAATGTTTTTTACAAAAATGGGACCAGGACCATGAATGGAAGAGTCTCTGGTAACCACAGTGAAACCAAGTCCTTCAGGGCCTAGTGTACAAGATGAGGGAAATGCTGTCACCTTAAGCACTGAAAATATCATATTCAATCTTACAGTAAAATCTGCCTCATTTAGACTAATGTATTAAGTAAAGAATTTATATTCTAGAAGATTTGTAAATATGCTTCAGTTGTTCAGGACTTAATAAAGATTATAGTTCCTAACTGGCCATGATGGTATTGAAGGGAATTTAGGCCCCCAAATATATTATGACACTTTCATTTATTCAGGTTCTAGAAAGCATGCTACCCGTATGCCTAGGAGATTACTCTCTCAGTAAACCATAACCTGACTTCTTCTTTCCTGAGAAGCCAAAAGCATGTGACCTGAGTTTTGTTTGTCTTCAATCAGATGATGAATCTGTGACTCCCACCTCCACTTGCATTCTGATTCCTTGTATGGCTACAGCTCACTGTCCTTTCATCACCAGTCTTGCTGTCTCTGCCCTGTTCTCCTATTTCTCCCTTACATGTATTTTCAACTTTGTCTAAAGGTATGTTCAGATTTCTATACCCTAAAGAGTCTTTATTTCAATCTTATTGTTTTAAGTTTCCATCAGTAATGACCTCCTGCTATGGCATGGACAAGTGTCTCCAAAAAGTCTGTGTATTAAAAGCTTGGTCTCTTGCAACTGGGCCTATTGGGAAATGGTAAAACCTTTAGGAGGTGGGGCCTAGTGGAAGGAAGTTAGGTCATTAACAGCATGTCCTAGAAGGGGCTATTGGGATCCTGGCCCCTCTTCCTCTATCTTTGCTTCCTGGCTGGCATGGAATAAGAAGTATGTTCTGCCACACATTCTCACTATTCTAAACTGCCCTGCCACAGGTCCCAAAACAACCAGCCAGCTATAGACAGAAACCTCTAAAACTGTGAGTCAAAATAAGCCTTTCCTATTTTTAAGCTGATTACTTCAGATATTTTGTTACAGTAATGGAAAGCTGAGTGACATACTTATAACCATCCCCAGGAATTGTTCCTATCCTTGATCTTCCCTCCTGTCTATGACATTTCCTACTAATCACTTTGTGAAATTAACTCCCACTGAATTTTTAATGTCTTTATTTTGCCACCTCTCTTATCATATCATGTCTGTCACTCTCTTACTCATACCATTATCTTTCCCCAGGATTCTGTTTTGGGCCAATTTGTCCTTTAGATTCCTTGCTTTGGTCAGCTCTTAGCTCCAGTGTGATCTCTCTAAAGAAAAGGCCTAGTCTCTGTTAGGCTCTACTCTCGTTTTCTGATGTTAGCTTCCTAGGAATCATGTGTATTTCACTTCACTATGTACCCACTTCTCCAATTCATATCCTGCCCCTTTCAAATATCCTAATCTACTTAAAATTCTAATTTCTACCAATGACATTTCCATTATGTGAGTTGCCCGGATGAAAACCTCAGCAATAACTGTAATTTCTCTCCCTTCCTACAACCATTCATCTCTTAAGGCACGCATATTCTATTTTTTCATTTAGACAGAGGCAATGTACACTTTACTGATCTGGTTTCTTCTTCAGTATGTCTTTTTGCTTTCAGATTAATCTTTCCAAAGTACAGCTCTGATGTGGTATTCTTTATTTTTGCATAAAATAAGTTGCACACCTTTCTGAAAGATTTTTAAAGTAACTATGTGACTGATTCATCTTTCATTCCCCAAAGTACCCAGCTCCACATCTTATATAATTATTTGTGCAAAAAATATAATGAATGCATTTATAATAAAAGGCCTAATTGGTAAGCACATTGGAGTATTTGTGCCTCATACTCAACTCATCTTATTCCCAGTATAGGATTCTTCTAGGTAAACGAAAATTTGATCACAGAATCATTTTTTTTCAGAATAATTTCTATATCCTAGATAAAGATGAATGCTATTTGTTTTTGAAATACATTAATAAGCCTTCTGACCATTAATCTTTCTATTAATTAGGTCAAGATCTAAGATCTTGGGGCATTTTGAATTGTCTTGAAAAAAAAAAAATCACAGGATTTTAGAATTTTGTAATGGGGGAAGGGAATATCAGGCAGAAGGTACAAAATGAACAAAAGCACAACAATGCATGAACATGTGTGTGAAAATAATGCATCAACATGCATGTATGCACACCATCTAGTCTCGCTGATCCATGCTTGAAATGGGTAGAAAAGTTGAAAAAGATGAAGAAAGAAAAGGTTATATGTGCTTTTGAAATTATGTATACTTTTGAAAAAATACTTGCAATGTGAAATTAGTAATCATTATATATTTCCTTTCCAAAGAGTAAATTTTTTTCTGATATAAAACCGTCCAACAGAAGAAAAGGTGACATACTTGTTGAACCTGGCCTAAATGATGCTTCAAAGAAAATCACTAATTGTGGTCAAAATGGAGACAACTGAATTTTGGTGCCTATTTAGTATTAAGTTGCAACACAATATTGCTTTGTTTTTATCAAGTTTGCAAAGATTTCTTTCCACTCTCCAACATGTCTTTGTTTTCTTCTTTCAAATAGTCTATACTTGGCAGGAGAAAAGATGAAGAAAGTATTATAGTTTCAGGAAATTTAAGTTACCCAAGTATATACTTAAATCTATTCTTTGATACAATTAAGTGAAAAGGGGAATTAACTAAATTAGCTTTAATGCATTTCTCTTAACCAATTTTACATGTTACAATAATAGAATGCTATTAGGCATAATTTAATAATTACCTTTCTTTAGGTCAATCTTAATTTTCTTTGCATTCTTCTTGCTGCCAAACCCCATGAGAGGGGAGAGTGAGGGAGAGGAAGGCTTTCTTCCTAGTCTTGGTACTCGGGGGCTCCTACTTTGTGGCAGGGAAATGGATGCATCTGCTTCAGGAGTATTTGTTCCTGTGACATTTACTGTCTTTAGTCCTGATTTGGCTTGGACAGGAGGCGGCACCTTTGTTCTCAAAACACCATCATCATTACCAAAAATGTTAAGAGGTCCAATGACTGATTTTTCATATTGTTCACGATTTTGAGGTGGAAGCACATGGAGAAGCACACTTGGAGATTTCATCGCCTGACGGAAGACATCTTGTGCCCTTAAAAGAGTTAATAAAATGTACAATGATACTGTTCTAGTGTGCTACCTCCTAAAATACCCAAGCACTGCAGCAACCAAAAGCAGCACAATAGCATAAGTGTAGGAGGCAATGAAACTATTCCTACCGTGTGACTCTGTTAACTAAATACTGTTACTACCCACCCACTAGCACCCCCACACTAGGCTACACATGCATGATGACTACACATGGATCTCTCATTTACTCCTCTAAGCAACCACGTCTGCCTTGCATACCTGTCAAATCCTTGTAAAAAAGCACAATGGCAAATAATATAATATCATTATTAATAATTTTTTTAACAAAATAGATTTGTTTAAGGAGACTTCATTTCTTTCTATACTTAACCAGCTGGTGCCTACTTTCCTTTCATCCATAGCCATATACCCTTCACTCCCCCAAAATATTCACAACTAAACCCCAGAGAGAAGATGTATTATGAGCAGTTTGGGGCAGAAACAAAGAGATTGCTGATTATCACTAAGGAGTGCTAGTACTTACTCCCTTAATTTGGAATCTCAGTGCAATGCTAACATACATTTAAAAATAAGTATGCAACACACTGCTCTAATTCTTGCATACAAGACAGTATTCTCTTAACATTTTCATATTCTAAGAGATGCCTTCTTGAGGGAGAATACTTTAATTATTAATATTGGTTTCTATTATTCACTGGGTGCTCATAGACATCTGTCACAGATTTTAGAGTTTAAGAAAGACTGTTGACATCGGGTAAGTTAATTAATAAGCTGAACTAATAGTCTGTGAAAAGAGCCATTAAATACCAGTCTGACTGACGCATAGCCCAAGTAAAACAAACTCCCCCCATCAATGCCCCAGTAAGATAAGTAGGCGGAATGGCTGGTTCTGTTCTGTGTTTAACATTCCTGGAGATGTCAGGCACATGTGTGGGTCACCTTTAGTAAGCTAAAACATAAAATGCATTCAAAAAAATGGATGTCCAGTGGTCATTTAAAGAGAATTGACCAGAAAGTCTACCTCCAGTTTTGATCAGAATGAGCTCAGTAATGATTATAACCATTTTAGGGACTAATAAAGTAAGTAAAACAATGGAGAAATGCTTACTGAGCAAAAGTTTTGTCTACAAGCTCCACACTGTTGATTTTTACAATACATTCATTTTCGTGAAAGAGTCCTTCCCGCTTGCACCTGCTGTTTTCTTCAATGCCTCGGATAAAGAGTCCTAGGATCCTAAATGCAAAATTTAGGTGGAAATAGCATTACTGAATAACAATATGCTAATTATTTCTCCACTCACAACTATTCAGAAATAAGTATTGATTTCTATTTACGAAATAAATTATACTTTCTGTTCACTCAACTGTTTGTTATTTAAATCCTTAGTTCAAAAACACATACACACGAAACTCACTAAAAGAGAAAAGACCCTTCAAGACAAAAATAAACACTAACCCAGAGAACACTAATCTGCAACCCTATTCTTCATGCTTGCCATAAACTTAGAAAAGGCTGGTGTAGCTTAGTAGAAACCACACTTTGTGGTTTGGGAAGAAAATCGCAGTTGACTTGTATGTAAGTAGAAACATGATGTTTAGGAATGGGAAAAGATTAGGTATTCACAGTTTTTGTTGCTGCCATTTGTCTGTTTTTGTTTTGGTTTGGTTTTTTTTGCAGTTGTACTACTGTTCAGTAATTTGCATGTTAAGTAAACGAGCACTAAGCTCTGATTATATTACTAGGAAGGATGAATCTCATTTCAAGTATGTAGTAGGTGTTTTCTCTGTTTTCTGAATGGAGGAGTTTGAGGCAATGTTGTAGGACTAGTACAAGGTAAATTAGAAAGTATTATTTTAGGGTACATAAAAGAGACAGGAATGGAAACATTAACAAGCCTGGAGACATTATATGATTTGGGAGCTAACACTGGATGGGAGGCCATTGTCACCTTCGGTGAATACCAGCCATGAATACAATGTGATGGAGCTGGGGTGGAGCACCCCTTTTCACTACTTCTACAAGGCTGAGTTTTGAGAACAGCTGTTTGAAATCTGAACCAGGAAGCATGGGTTCAGAAAGGATATCCAGGGACTCCTGGGGATCTGAGGCTCTCTGGCTCAGAGTCAGGAGGGGAGGAGACTGGCAAAGAAGGAAAGGAAAAAGAAAACTATAGCAATAAGAATTGTATTTTACATATAGTTGTCCCTCAGTATCCAGGCAGTTTGGTTCCAGGACCACAAGAATCTGTGGATGCTCAAGTCCCTTTTATAAAATGGCACTTGCATTCTCCTGTACGTGTTAAATCATCTATAGATCACTCATCGTACCTAATACAATTTAAATGTTATCTAAATAATTGTACTGTATTGTTTAGGGAATGAGGACAAGAAAAAAAGTGTGCAAGTTCAATACAGATATAATGCTTTTCCTAATATTTTTAACCCAAGGGCAGTTGAATCTGCTGAACCAGAAACTCATGGATACAGAGGGCCCAATGTACATGTACTTTATATATGTGTTTATATACAAACAACTCTGTTACATGCATCAACAAAAAACAAACAGATAATGACAAGAAATGGAATTTGCTCCTTCTCATTTAAGAGATTTCACTTTTCCTCTCAGCAGGTCAAGGTCATAGCTGTGTCTCAGAGTGAGAAGATAGATACTTTCTCCAAGAGGAATCTACTGCCATCACCTTACTTTACACTTTAGTTGTTTTCTTTTGTAGAAGAGCCTTGTGTGCTATTACACAGTCCCTTTGCATTAAATTTCAAATCTAAATAAAATATGAGCACATTTTATGGGTGAATAATAGGGTCATCCATGGAAAAAGGGCAGCCTATAATGAAAGTGAAGGGGAAAGTGATCCTCCAGTCTGGAGCAGCCACAAAGCTGAGCCTCTGCCTCTAGGCCTCAGTTCATTAATGAGCTCATATCATCTCAAGATGTCAATGGGTATGGTGTGCACAGTGATATTTAGGGTTCTACTTCAAAAAAAAATGTTAAATGAATACAGTATGCTGCTGCTAGAGAGAGAAAAGTCAATCGTCACACCACCTATCACAAGGAAGGGTTGGGGTCATAGGTGCAAGCATGGGGAAGGGTCTTGTGCTTTATCTCCTAGTTCTAGTGTGTTAGTAAATTAACCAAACACATTCCATGTTTCCTTCCTCTTCTAATATAATATTAAGAATTGAACTATTTGACATGTTGAAAGAAAGAAAGTGATAAAAATTGTGCTTTTCCCCAAATTAAACAACTCTCTGACAGTTCAAATTTTGGAGTTTTGCTATGGTAGGTTCACAATACATGATCCATTAGGAGGCTTGCGTGTGGTTATAAACTAGTTTATGTAAGTGATATTTTTTTTAACAAGCATTCAAGTCTTCCTTTAATTTAATTCAGTACATCATCAGTCATGTAATGTTACTCCCTAGGATTTAATTTCACATTTTGGGAGATGAATTAATTCTTTCAGGCCACTGGGTTGCAATTTAGCTAGCATATTACAGTTGGAGTATTCTGTGTGACCCTCAGATCTAAATAACCTAACTTCCATGAAAAATTTATTGACAGAACAGGCCCAACTGTAAAACCCATGTGTCAGAGGTAATTTTGGTAAAATGTAAAACTGACTGGTTTTATTAGTTTGGTCCCTGGCAACAAACCACCCTTACCCTCTCTAGTCCATAGAAGGAGTGGATTCTCTCTTGTATGATGTCATCCAGACCACTAAGAGAAGGTTCAGAAAACAGTATCTCATTGTCCTCCTTGCCCCAAATGGTGGGCTGTGGTAGCTGTTTTACTTGAGACCAAGACTGACAGGATTTAAAGATTAATGCTGTTGATGAATTACAGGCCAAGACTAACCAGTTCATTTGCATTGATGTGCAGTGATAAAGAATGCTGAAATCCACAACTCAGCAGAATAATCTCATCTAATAATCATTTAGTCACCAAAGCCTTCTCTTTGCCCCTTTCCTGCCTCCCTCTGTATCATATGGCCTTGCCACTCTGCCAGCTGAGCATTTTTGTCTCAAAATGTCTTCTCACATTTTGCGTCACTCTTCCCTCATCCCTTCTCCTCTCTTTCACTTTGTCTTCCTCCTATGAAACTGAGGTATATTATCTTTATTGAAAAGAATATTCCATGATTTTGAATCTAAAAATCACACTGATACTCTAAAAATAAATGAAATTAACTTGCTTTTCACTTGCAAGGACTTAAGTGTTGTGTGTGTGTTTTAAACTGGGAAAGTCAATGGCCACCAAAACAAGCAACATTCAGCATCCCTGTGCTAAAGTGTCTAATAGACTCATAAAGACTATCTGGTACAGCAGCTTCTGCATTTTACTCAGGATGCTCTAACTTAGATTAGGGTTCTTATTCAACAACAGGTGTGGCAGTATTTTTCTAAAAGGACAAAAAGTACATTGAAGGCAAAGCCAATTACAGTGTCTTAATAGAGAATTAAAGGTAAATTCTAATTTAAAATAATGACACAAACCAATAAATGGAAGGAAATTAAGAGCTAAGCATACCACTATGACCTCCACTAAGCCCCTACACTCACACAGTGAAACCATATGGCATTATGAAGTCAGACACTTGTCTGACATGCTCTGTACACAGTTGCATCTACACACATGGGTTGAGTTAAGTGTGCTGTTTCAGCCTGTACTCATTATTTCTTAACTTTTATTGGCTTATGTTGCCACTTCCATATTATTTTTTAATGTTTTTAAATTAAATTCCCTTTCTATAATACTAGTAGATAGCAAAAAAAAATAATAGAACTATTTCTCCAAGTTACTGAATGGTTGACCATGAACTTAAAGCTTCATTTCTGTATCAGGCGTTTTTTGTTTTTTTTTTTTAGCAAAAACGATCATAATACTGATAGTTTATAAATGCATTTATAAATGTCCTGAAAAATTAATAAAATATACAAAGCAAAAAAAATGCATAAATTGTGAGTTTTACTAGGAGTTTTCACATTTTTAATATCAGTTAATCCCCATAATCTTGACATAAGGTGGGTATTCATAAGAGACAAGTATTGGGGACTTACTGGAGGTTACATAAAAACAACACTAGAATTAATTTCACTTCTCTGAATCTACTATTCTACTAGGTTAGGAATCAGAACTAGAAAGGAGAAAAAGGGAGGAAATAAATAAACTCTAGTGTGCTTCACTTATTTGAAATGAGATAAGGTGATTTCTCATCTACAGGGTCAGACTGTTTTCCAAACTACTGAAAATGAAGTATAGTGACTGTCACATTGTATATTTTCTCATTTTTTGGAAATTGGGAAGATCTTGTGTTCTATTCCAGCTTTATTAAACTAAAGGGCCTGGTAATTTAACCACTCAGGTATTTCACTTCTGCCAAAAGCCATTAGAATGTCTTGTGACTACTGAGTAAATACTTGACCTGTCTATCAAAAACAACCTCTGTTTGTCCTGTGCCATAACCCATAACATTTATAAATATGCTTATTAACACATCCAGAAAACTAGACAGAAGAGCCCCTAGCCTTTCAGTTCATTTCTTCTTAGGGAACATTCATTCCAGCAAGGGTTTGGCATCAGATGTTGTTTGAAAAAAAAAAAAAAGGTGATGACTTTGCAATTACAGGTAGCAGATGGTTAGCTACAGAATATGATGCCAACCAAAATATCATGGCTAAAGCTGCTCTTCCTGTGATATGGCAGACTGAAGTGAATAAATATTCAGAACTGGTAAATTAATATTACACAACCTTTGGGACATTTTAGTTCTAGAAAGAGCAATGGAATGAGAGTAAGTCAGAAGAGAGGTGTTTTGTGTGACTCTGGAAAAAATCAATGGACTTTTCTGGTCTTTCATATCCTAAAGTAAGATAAGGTATTCTGCCTTTTCAACAATATACTTCAGAAAATAATTACAAGAATGTTACGTGAGTGAGAAACATTTTCCTTTAAGTTTCTGGCAACCCTTGTCAATATCAATTCAGTACTAAACACAGTCTTCTTGTTGTAAAGTGGCATAATATCTAAAACTAGTTCTTTAAGGTTGTTATACTACTATTATTATTAGCTCTGAGGCATAGACTTTCAGCTCCAACAACAAAACAAGTTTTAAATTCAGTTAGATGTGGATTTCAAGAAACATTGACACAATTTAAATTACCATTTGCCAGGGTGGATTTAGCAACAGAATGTTGCTAAATTCAGAAAGATGTGGTAAATTATTTTCCATAGCTTATACTATTTTACAGACACGACAGTAAGATGACATCTTTCTTCTATAGCAAAATAATTATATAAATACATATATAGCTTCTGATATAGCTACTAGAATGCTGAATGTTTATTATTCTTAGTTCTATATGTCTGAGGAATATAAGGAAATGTCAGTTTGGAATTATCTTGTTGAAGTGTGTTTTGTAATATTAAAAAATTCAGTTGCGACATTTGTCTAACAATATGTTAAAATCTTTGCCAAGGATTCTATTTACTATGTATCACCCACAAGGATACTTTAAGCAAGGACTGCATAATTAATTATAAATGTAGAAAATGTGATAGATGTTTTTCTTTTCACTGCATCCTAGAAGTAAATGCTTTTGTTTTGTTTCTAACACATGGGGCCAACAAAAGTATACATCCAGTGTCCATCTGAATAACAGAAACTCATACTTAATCCTCTTCTGAAAAATATGAGAAAGAGCTTGTCAGAGTTTTCATTACCATGAGCTTCTGAAACAAGGAAAACAGCTTACCTTCCACTCAGAGATGAAAAAAAGGGCACTACATGTATTCCCAAGGGGCCTCCTTCCCCAGAAATCTCCACTCTTCTTGTCATACCACTGGGACAGAAGAAAACAGGAGAGCACATGAGTCTCTGCTAAAAGGCAGGCATAGCACATTAGCCCCTCCCTCCCCAGGAATGTATCAACTACTGTAACTCCAAGTCAGAGGAGTACATGATTTCCTGGTACGTTTTAAAAAATGAAATGTTTAGAAAGACTATCCAATTCCCTCTTTTTATCCCTAGAAGAGACACAGGTGGAAACAACTACCGACAAAAATAACTTCCCACTTAATCTGCATAAATCACCATATTTGAAAACAGGTATACAAAAATGAGATTTCTCCCCAATGAGACTCATTTGAAAATTAATGTACAGATCATAAATACATGGAAGTAAGTGTATCTATCTTAAGCATAAAGTAGGCTTCCTTTTTTTTCTAGAACACAGGAAACATGAAATAAAATACTGATTAGAAAAAGTCCTGAATTACATTTTATAACAGCTGTGAAGCCACGGTTGGTAATACAGTTGGGCATGTTCAAATCAATATAAATCAAAACTTAAACTTGCACCAGTTGTATCTGATGGCACAATTCCAAATTTTCACCATCTGGTTTATTTATTTATTTGTAAGGTAGAAAAAGAGGTTGCAAAACCTGGAGAAAATGTATTACAGAAAGAAATAGAAAGCCTGACCTGCCTAACCTAGCCCAGATTAAGGGAAGGATGAGCTAGAAACATTAATGGATAGTGCGTATGACTGAAATATAGACGACTCTGGGAGCTTTTGAGTAATGAAGAGTGGAACTAACAAGTTTTTGTAAAGATGAAAAATAATAACCGTGAACAATTATTGGCTCCTTTAATCCCAGAGAGAGAAAATAAAATTGCCTGAGGAAAATGATAAAGTTGAAGCAAACATCCCCTTCATGGAAATTGTAAGCAGGTTTCTATTGTTTTCTATTTACATGAAAATGACCTGATACTAGATGTCAAATTAAGAGCTACAGCTGCTACAAACCCTTTTCTGCTACAAAATTGAAAATGGCGAAATGTTTGCTCTTTGCTGGAAGTTATGAAGCAAAGTATCCGATGAATTCACTCTATGTGAAATATTCTTTTAAATTATCAGCAATCTAAAATAAAAACAGTAAGAATATGCTTCTTATCAGTGGATTAGGCTTATTTTTAATGTGTTTTCTTTGCAAGTCTATTATCATTAAGAACTTCAAAAAAGAGTATATATCTGTTTCTAGCATTTTTTTGTAAGACAATGGAATTTCAAATCTGATCATAAATTTCAAATGAGTTTTACGCAGATACTGCTGATAAAATGTAAAACATGTTTGGTCAAGCATGCTATGTCAAAGACCTGTAAAAAGTTAAAAACATAGTAATAACATAGGATGAAATGATTCTTCTCTATATGTGTGAAGCTATGAACATTTATATGAATATATGCATTTGGATAGTTATATATAGGTATTTTAAGTCCTGAATATAAAATGCTTATTGGGCAGAGAAAGTCACATAGACTTTAATGTACCAAAGCCTTTTTTCAGACTAAGAACACTAAACCAAAAGCATTCATATTTTAGGTTTATGATACTGTTATAAGAACTTTGGCTCAAGTGGTACAGCGTCTGCCTAGCAAGCAGGAAGCCCTGAGTTCAACGTCCCCTCCCCTCACCCCCCGCCAAAAAAAAAACTTCTTTAGAAAAGAAACTAAAATCAATCGAGGTGTAGCTCAGTGGTAGAGTGCTTGCTTACCAGGCTCTGGGTTCAATCCCTAGCACCACTAAATAAATAAATAATAAATATAGTTTAGCCACTGAAACATTATCATTTTTCCACACCCATTGCTAATAGATAGCACACACATGTAATATATAGTGGTTTCAAACGTAAATGTTTAGTCTAGAGTAGACTTTAAGATTTCAACTTAAGAATTTTTAGCATGACTTTTACAGATGATGGATTCTCTTTTTTATCTAGTTTAAAATATTTCTTCATTCCTACTTCTATAAAACAATAAATTCTGTGTATCACAATAACACCTACTCTTTGGTAATTATCAATCTTTTATATTCACTTAATAAAGTAAATCTCATAGTCTGTTTAATCCATTTTACTTAAAATATTTTTAAAAATTTGAAGATGAAGATTTTAAAGTTCATTTCTATGTGAGATTTCTTTTTTCAATATTTCAGAATGAACTTTTAGCTTACTGTTGCAAACAATAGCCACCATTCTTCAGCTAAGATTTTTGACAACTGCTAGATTACGCTTAGAAAAATATTGCCATCCCAGGAATAAAGCATGAAGACTTTCAATTTTATACAATGTAATATGCAAGTACTTACAAGAAAGTTAGGCCTGTTTAATAAAGACAAGAATTACAATTTTTACATAGATCATGTTTTACCATGTCCTTTATAAAACGTTATCCATTATTTGCTTCAGGATGGAAAGAAAGAGATGTGAAACAGATATCTCATAGATAAGTTCACAATTTTTTATTTATTTTAAAAGGAAAAGTACCTATCAGAATTACAAATACTTGATGGAGTTGTGTAGCAATCTCTGTATACACAGTTCATAAAATATAAACATGGCAAGCAGGACTTCACACAATTATTTAAATACATGTCTCTCAAAAAGTGAGATTTTACAAAGATGTGAAAATAAGCTATTAGTGTTATTTGTTTAGATACATCCCAGAGTACAGTTCAGGGCCTAGTGAGCAGGACATAGACCATTTACTTTTGTTTGGAGGACACCAGAGTAGTCAGAAGATAAGCTGCAAGGTGGATTATGGATAAAAAGTGTAGAAAATGAGATGGAGAAGACATCCTAGTAGTGAAAAAAAAAAAAGAATTATGAAAGGCAAACAAAAATGAACTATATGAAGAAAATATATTTGTTATACAAAGAGAAGATTTCACTAAGAGGAAAACAGCTATTTTTGTACATCTTTCTAACACGTAGATCTACTAAAACAAAAAGCTAGTCAGGAAGCATTACCTTAACAAATATTAAGTAAGCTAAATGACTTAAGGTCCACTTGACAACACTGTCTCAAGTAATCACTGGGACCAGCTGCTACCAATCTAAGCACTCAATACAGAACTATGGACAAAGCTAGAGATCAATGGATCAAAATGATCAAAGTGGTCATTATGAATAACCACTTTGCTGGAGCTAGAAGCTAAGTGTTTCAAGTGGTTTCCACCCAGAAAAAAAGACTTGAAGCTGGAGGCAGAAAACACAACAGAAACTGCAGACATTTGTAGGTTGGATTTCTTCATACAATGCAAATGGACAGAATTTTCAGTATTAATATGACTTAATTCTGTCTAAGGCTTCACATTGGGTCTAGGAGAGATAGGACTAAAGACAGGCAAAGAAGATGCTTTATTGTAGAAGGAAATTTCTTCCCAGAGGTGACTCTGAGTCAGGTGTCTGAGTAAGTCAGTGCAACTAAGACCTAAAGCCTCAGTTTCCTCACTTGTCCAATGAGGACATCAGGGCTAGGGACTTTCCTAACAGAGTTGTTGGTGTTAATGAGAAAAACAGAGAATATTACATACACAGACCTGGTATCTATAAAGTGATCAATAGCTATAACCTATTAGTATGATTATTAGAACTTTCTAGGGCAACAAATAAGCATTTGGACTAAAAAAGAATAATCAACCATAAGTTTTCCAATTATTTTCCACCCATTTCTTTGGCAAGACTTTTAAAACTTATTAAATACTGTAGGATTGAGGAACACATTTTCTTCAGTGTTATCGCTGATATATATAGAGAATATAGTTAGTTGCAAGAAATGGACAAAAATTGTGTTGGTGTCTGCAGGGACTAAGTCCCAGACCTGTCATAGGTACTAGGATGTGGACTGCAGAGGGGAACCTCCAAGAAGAGTCTGCAGATGACCCGAACTTATTTGACCAGGAAAAGTCTGGTTGATGTAAATTTAATAGTAAAAAACAAAATAGTTAGTTGTGGTGATAGTGAGATTCATTAAGTTCACTTGAATTCAATAAACATAAACTCAGTCATTTCTATGGGGAAGTTCTGCCAAGAACTTGGGGAATGCTTGGATTCAGGTGTTTAAGATTTCTGATGCATTTGGATTGTGTAATATTATCATATTCATAATAAAATATCTTGGGACCCAAGACAGGACCCAAGACAAAACAGAAATTCATTTATATTTCATACAGATCTTATACACATAGCCTAAAGGTAATTTCATAGGGTGTTTTTAAATAATTTTATTCATGAAACAAAATTTCATGGTATTGAAGTTTCCACTTGTGCCATCATGTTGGCACTCAAAAAGTTTTGTATTTTGAGAATTTCAGATCTCAGATTTTTAGATTACAGCTCATCATCCTGGAGTAGTAGTAATCATATGTTCTCAACAAAGCTAGCTTTTTTTTATTTGGGCTCTGAACATTATAATATGAACTTGTAAACATTTATATATAAGCACTTTATATCACTTCCATTTTAGAGGGAAGTAAGCTAATGCTTAGAGAGGTTACAATTTGTCCATTTTGTAATTCATATAATGTGGAGTCAGGACTGAAATTGGGATTTATTGCTCTCCAGACAGTGGGTTCTTGACCTTTTGATATGCCATTTCCAAAAGTAGAGGTGCATTTTGATATTTAAAGGAAAAAGATACAGGTTAACAAAGGGAAGCTGGGGACAGGAAATTCTTTCTTTAGGAGGTGGCATTTGAGAAAAGTCTCCGGTGGGCAAGTGGAATTTCCATTAGAAAAGGTAGATGGAAGGACAGAGAGAGGAGGCAGAGGATGGAAAGCTGCCAAAATGGCTGTGAATTCGTGATTGGCTGTAATGTCAGAGATGGAGGGTGAGAAGAAAGACCAGGAAGAAAAGAGGAGATACAGGTGTTAGGGGTGAGAAGCAAACTGAGACATTAGTTTATAATCAGGCATTGTAGTGGTATGCCAAATCCCAGACTGGAGAATTCATACTTAGAAAATGGAACCACTAAAGGTTTTTTGCACCAAGGAACAGTGTGATAAATGTTGTGGCTTAGAAATATGTATCTGGCAGTTATGTGTGGGATCAAGTAGAGATAGGACTAGTACTTGAGATAAAAGTTAGTAAATTATTCCAGTAATCTTGCTCCATGGGAATGTAGGGTTTGGAATTGATTGTAGGAATAAAGCATGACTGTGGGGCAAGATATTTGGAGGTGGACTCTGTTCAGTGAGTTGCTATTATGGGCAAAAGAGAAGATGATAGATTACAGTGGAAGTTTTAAGCCTGGGGAAAAAGGAAAGTTTGGAGGAGCTTATCTTGAAGAGGTAGGAGTTGAAGAATAAAATGAAATAAAGAATAACACAGAAATTAGGAACAAGGGAAAGTCTTTCATAAATATTGATTGCTATTTATTTTATAAAAATTTTTATCATGTTATCATATTACTGGGGGTACATTGTGACATTTACAAAAGTGCTTACAAAATATCTTAGTTAAATTCATTCCCTCCATCATTTGCCTATATTCTCCTTCCCCCCATTCCTGGAATAGTTTTAACAGGTTTCATTTTCATAGATGAGTACATAATATTCCACCACATTCACCCTCCTACATCCTTTTCTTATATCCTCTCCCCGCAGAGGGTTATATCCAACCCCCAGGCAGGACCTGTTTTACCTTCCTGTCCTTTGTTATGGAAAAAAAGAGACATTTTTGCTTGTTAAAGATATCTATACAGAGAGTTTTATTATGAAAGTTTCATGTATATATGTATTATAACCCGAATTGGTTCATCCCCTCCATTTTTCTCCTTTCTATCTTAGTCCTCTTCTTATGATGATTTCAGCAGGTTTTAAAATTCTATATTTATTCTTGTATAGAAAGTATATCACCCATATTTAACTTCTTCCTTTTTTTAAAGAGAAGCCCAAAGTGTACATTTTCAAAAAATTACCCAAGAGAAACCTCTTGCTTCATTGTCTTACATTCAAAGTAAATGGGCACATGTAGACTATTTGAAGAGCTCCCTTCACATGAAGATGTTTTGCTGATAAAGGATGCATTTATAGTTACTGGTTCTGGGATAATTTATTGTATCCATTCAGTCATTCATTTAACAAACATGCCGCTGTTATAGTGTAAGACCTGCCTTAGGGATCAGAAATCCTTTGGAAGATTCATAGTCTTGTTTTGGAGAACCAATAGTTACAATAAACTTTAATATGTATAATAATTACAGAGATAAATATAATAGCAATTAATGCTTCTCCAGCACTGTGCCAAGTCAGTTACCTGTTTTATGTCTTAATTAAGCTTCACAATAATCTGTGTGATCATGATACCCATTTTGTATATGAAGAAAACATTTTAAGGAAGTAATTTGTCCCATATTGCATAGGTGGTAAGTAGCAGAGTCAATGTTCAAACCCAGGATTCATCTAAGTCCAAAGGTTTTGGAAGTAAAGAACGGTTTGATAAACACCACAGTCTAGAACATTTTATTCAGTAGCAATACACAGGCTCATTTAAAGTGAGGCGAGAATAATATTTGAGGGAAGAGGCAGTAGGTTATTACAGTAGTCTAGCTGAGAGGTAATGCAGGCCTGAGTAATGCCTACATGAATCACCCTTTACCTCCCCGGAGTCTGCAAATGCTGGGAGCTTGCACTCACACTGCATTCAGAGTCTTGTCTGAAGCTGAGTGCAGCTGTGCTTCTCCTGTACTTGCACTCACAACATGATCTTTCCCAATCCTGGTTATGCAGCATGAAGTGAAACCTTAAGGAATCAACAAAAACTAGTGCTGTAATGGATTTATAGACAAGAGTGGTAGGTATGGATTGGGTCACTGACTGTTACTTAATTGTTCTGAATCATAGTTCCCTAAGCTAATAAAATTCACACAAAAGGCTGTTTTGATAATGAAACTATACTTCTATATATAAGCATATGTTTTAATTTAAAAACATTAAAAATTCCTATACTCTTAAATTCTGTACACCTGAAGAAAGCCTTGCTAATTATTTTTTCCTGCAGACAACTGATTATTCTAGATGGGTGTTCATTTAACATTTAGTCAGGATGTTAGAAAACTTTTCAAAAAGCTAACATTTAAAAAATGAAATTAAAGCAGATAAAATAAGAGTGTCAGCTTCAGTATGACCACCTTCAAAATAATTTTATGAAAAGACAGTGCCTTGGAAAATTTTTATACCAAATTTTTAATATTCCATAGCTCATTAATCAAAAAACCAATCTAAATAAAGATTAAGTATGGTCATATGAGTATAAATTACACATCTGAGGAGAATTCACATAGTAAAATGGTGTGATAGAGGATGAACAGTTTTTTTTTTTCCTAAATCCAATTTCATGTAAATCGACTAGCACCTATTAGTAATAAAAAAGACTTAATCAAAAGAATACACTGACTGAGCAACCTCAGGGGTATCATCAAGTAATGATGTAAATATGATGTTCCTTTCCTCATGCCAAATATGAATCAACTTGAAGAAAATAATAATGACAGTAATGAAAATCACAAAGGTTGAACATCCCTAATCAAAAACTCCAAAATTCAAATCTAAAAATTCAATTAAAATCTAAAACTCCTAACACTTGAAAAGTTTTGGATTTTGAAGCATTTCAGACTTTAGATTTTTGGATTAGGCATGCTTCACCAGTGAGATCTATGTAAATAGTTCAAAATCTAAAAACACTTGTTTTTAAAAAATTATTGTGCTGGGTGGTGGTACATTGTAGCACTTACAAAGGTTCTTACAATGTATCAAATATATCATACTTAAATTCACCCCCACCAGGTTTCTCCTTCATCCTCCCTTCCCTGATTCCTGGAAGAGTCTCAATAGGAATCATTTCTGCATGTACACACATATATATAAATTATTTGCACCATGTTCATAAGACCTCTGAAACATGAAACACTTCTGTTCCTAAACATTTTGAATAAGGGCTACTTAACCTGTAATAGTGATGATGTTAATAATAGCAATAGCAGCAAATACTCACAGGATTCACTCTGACCCAAGCACTGCAAAGCACTTTACATACATAAACACATATAAATATTTACAGAGAATCCCTACACCAATCCTCTGGAGGATTCATTTAATTTATTTCTTTATTTTTAGCAGTACTGGGGGGCTTGAACTCAGGGCCTTGCAGTTGTTAGGCAAGTGCTCTACCATTTGTGTCATACCCCTAGGCCTTTTTGTTTAGTCATTTTTTAAATAGGATCTTGAGTTTTGTCTGAGCCACCCACAGTCCACAATCCTCCTACCTCTATTTCACACACAGGTGGGATTATAGCTATGTACGACCATGTCCATTTTGTTATTTGAGATAGGATTTAGCTAACTTTTTTGCTTGGATTGGCCTTGATCCACAATCCTCCTATCTCTGCCTTCCAAGTATTTGGGATTACAGGTGTGAGCCACTCTAAAGAAAGTTTCAACACTATTTCCATTTTGTAGACCAGTAAGCAAGGCAAAGAAAAACTGGCTAACTTGCTTAAGTTCATGAAACTAGTGGGAAGCAGAGTTGGTATTTGAATCCAGGCAGCACTGAGAGATACAGTATTGGAAATTAGTGTAAAGAAAAGGAAGTACTGTTAATCATGGGTGCAACTGGCTTCAAATAATGAGTTACTCTCATTAAAAAGATGAAAAATCCTCATTAATGGACTGGATTTATCTTATATTAAATAAAATACTTCAAGATCTTCAAACACAATACATAGCAGTAGTCAAAGCGCTAGAGTCAATGTTAAACACTCAACCACAATGAACTCGGCTGTGTTCATTTTAAATCACTGCTCAAAAGAGGAAAAGTAATTAAGAAAGCCTGGCTGCAGGACTGGGAGTACTGAGAATCATTTGTGTACACACACACACACACACACGTGTATCAGTAAGTTCTCATTTCTTATATAAAAATGGGAGAAAGAGAAGAATAAGTAATGTTTGATTTGGGACATGATTTACTCCATAGTTCTACTTATCTTCAGTTTTCCTATAAAAAGTTAATCTGATTAAAGTACAATATATGTGTGTGAAATACCATGGCAAAACCACTTTGATCAATAAATATATACCTTAAAAGGTGAAGGACTAACCAGGCACTAGTGGCACACACCTAGTTACTTGGGAGGATTGTGGTTTGAGGCTAGTCTGGTCAAATATTTTGTGAGATCCCCATCTCCAAAATAACCAGAGCAAAATGGACTGGAGGTGTGGATCAAGTGGTAGAGTGCCTGCCTTGCAAAAACAAAGTCCTAAATTCAAACCCTGGTCTTACAAAAGATAAAAAAATGAAGAACAGGAAGGTAAAACAGGTCCTATTTAGGGGTGGGTCCCAGTGGGAGGGGGAGGGTAAACAGAGAAGGCGGTGGGGTGGGGGAGGTGAATATGGTCTATGTACTTTATATGTTGGTATGATAATGACAATGACACCTGTTAAAACTGTTTTAAGGATTGGGGAAAGAGGACTAGTGAGAATGATGGAGGGGATGAACCTAACCAAGGTACATTCATTGTAAGCATATATGAAATGGAAATGTCACAACAGAACACCCTATACAACTAATATATGCTACTAAGAATGATAAAAAAGAGAAACCAACATCAAACTTAAATAAATAAAAATATTATTTGCAGAAAGAAAATACCTCAACGCCTCCTTAGTTTTTGGTGATATTAGTGGTTCTGTCTGTACACCATTCATAACTTCTCTGCCTTCCAAGTTCTGCGTGGAATCCTGCAGAGAAACAAATCCATAAACATGTGGATGCTGCACATACAGAACTGGAGATCTGAATAAAAAAACCTCAACATGGAGAGTAAGTAGTTTTTGCTCTGGATATAGACAGTATGTTGCAATTTATTTTAAGCTGAGAAACAGGTGTTAATCTTTTCAATGCTTTCAATGTACTTTCTTTCCCCATTTGGTTTCTGAAATGCTCAAATGGCCCATTCACACAATACAGTATGTTAAGAGCTTCATAATGCATCATTTAGCTTCCTGCTACCCAGACACAGGTTTTTAGAATTGTGTTTTAAACCAGCACAGAAAATGAGCACCAAAGGAAAGGCTCCAGTGACAGGTGGTGAGAGGTGAGTTTTAATGTACTATACCTTGCACCTCCCACAACAGTAAAATTATAAAAAAGAAAAAAGGAAGTCCATGAAAAAATGTTGTCTTGCAAAGTCACTTTTGTCACAAGTATGCAGGAATACAGCAGGAAGAAGAAACTGGGAGTTCTTATTTTGTCATAAAAACTGATTCTGAAGATGACCTTTACCACTTAATTTCTAAAGTGTTAAAGCTGCTTTTGCTACAGAGGTAAGAGCATCAGAGGAGGACTCCAAGATGGAACCACTTTGCGTGGCAAGATGGTGAGAAACTTGATTTGGATGCTGCCCAGAGAAGAAGAGGAAAGACACATTCTAGAAAGCATGCCTGGTGTTTGTTCTTCTTTATGGAAGATATTAGTTCTCTGTTCAGCCATGGAGTTATTCTTTAACAGAATTCTATGAATACTCCACTTTTTACATGCAGAGTTATAGATAATGTTAGTCCTGGATTCTTGATTTCACCAAAGCAACAAACCACCAGAAGAAAGACCTATTACCCAATCCCACACTATATAAACAGTATTTATGGCTTTGAATGCATCGTTCCAATGAAAAAAAATGAGACAATATATGATCTTAACAAGTACGGTATAAGTGAATTGGTTATCTTGAAGGAAACAAAAGCTGTAACTAAAGCACTTTGATATAGTAAATGGATTTTTAAAATGTTTTTTGTTTTTTGGATTAATGACTGAATAGAAACATATCACATAGGGGTACAGCGTGTTTGTGAAAAAATTTTTTTTAAAATTCTTGTGCTGGGTAGGGGTACACTGTGGCATTTACAAACATTCTTGCAATTTATTAACTTTATCATACCTTAATTCACCACCCTCCAGCATTCTCCTTTATCCCTCTTTTCCACTATTTCTAGAATAGTTTCAACAGTGAGCATTTTTTCATGTGTTTTTTGGCCATTTGGACTTCTTACTTTGAAAAAGTTCTGTTTAGTTTACTTGCCCAGTTCTTTATTGATTCATTGATTTTGGGGAAGTTTAGGTTTTTGAGCTCCCTGTGTATTCTGGTTATCAGTCCTTTGTCTGATATATAGCTAGCAAAGATTTTCTCCCATTCTGTGGGTAGCCTCTTCATTTAGAGACCATTTCTTTTGTTGTGCAGAAACGTTTTAATTTCATGTAGTCCCATTTGTCAATTCTTTCTCTTAGTTGCTGACCATTTGAGTTCTATTTAGGAAGTCCTTGTCTATGCCTATAAATTCCAGTGTATTCCCTGCTCTTTCCTGCACTAGTTTCAGTTTCAGGTATTATACTCAAGTCCTTAATCCACTTTGAGTTGATACTTGTACAGGGTAAAACACATGGATCTAGTTTCAGTTTTCTGGATGCAGATATCCAGTTTTCCCATCAACATATGTTGAAGAGGCTGTCTTTTCTCCATCGTATGTTTTTTGGCATCTTTGTCAAAAATCAGGCAGGCATAGCTGTGTGGGTTCATGTCTAGTTCATCTATTCTGTTCCACTGATCTTCATATCTATTTTTGTGACAGTATACCATGCTGTTTTTATTTCTATGGCTCTGTAGTATAGTTTGAAGTTGGGTATTGTGATACCTCTAGCATTGCTCTTTTTGCTCAGTATTGCCTTGGCCATTCACGGGTTTTTGCGCTTTCAGTGAACTTTCAGGTTGACTTTTCAATCTGTGATGCATGTCTTTGGAATTCTGGTGGGAATTGCATTGAACATGTAGATTGCTTTTGGCAATACAGCCACTTTCACAATAGTGATTTTATCAATCCATGAGCATGGGAGGTCTTTCCATCTTCTGTAATCGTCTTTATTTCTTCAATGGTTTATAGCTTTCCTTCAGAGGCCTTTCACATCCTTTGTTAAGTTTATTCCTAGGTATTGTTTTTGAGTCCATTAAATAGAATTATTTTCCTATATTCTTTCTCAGTCTATTCATTGTTGGTGTATAGAAGGCTATGATTTTTGTTAATTGATTTTGTATCCTGTCACTTTGCCGAGGCTGTATTATAGTGTCTAGGAGTTTTTTGGGGGTCTTTTAAGTATAAGATCATGTCATTGTGAAAGACTTCTGTACAAGATTTTTTTCTTAACATATTTTTCTCCTTTCCATATGAATAAAGGGAAGAAAATATATAAAACCAAAAGACATTTCATAGTTTAAGGTACTACTTGTAGAAGATGAAAGTCTTTATATATTTATATTATTATGAAGGATTTGGTAAGTTTTTATAGAGTAAAGGAAACAGGATTGGTAAGCTACAAAAATATTTAGGCAGAAACATTTAACAAAATACTTGAGCCTGTGATAAAATACTTGAACATATGTCAGACATTTGATGCACTTATTTATGCCAAAAGCATTAATTTTCTTACCTGTCTGTCTTATACAGAAGTAACCTTGGGTCTGGTTTTCTGCTCATTGAGCACACAACACACAGTAAACTGTGTTAGCTTTTAAAGCTGTATAATCAACTGTGTAATGGATTAAAGAATAAACCCTTGAATACTGTATTTGAGATACTTAACAAGAAAGAATGAGAGCTAAGAATTTTATAACTAGCCAAATAACTTTCAAGGATATGAGGCACAGAAAAAGTCTGAGTGACACAAAAGCAGGAAGAGAATACTATTCCCATGAGCCTTTCTTAGGCAATATTCTAGTGCATGAGCTTTAATGACCAAAGTTAACTAAAAAAACATCAAAACAAGAACTGGCAGTGAATATTAGGTATATATTTATTTGAAGAACTAGGAATAAAAGATAATTAGATCAAAAAGGAGTACAGTGTGAATATCTGTATCCTCTGTCAATGAAGATATACTACAACATTGTAAAAATGGGAGGAAAAAGGAAATACAAGAATATTTTAAGTGTTTTATAACTTTAATTGTAGTGGTAATATGAATATTATTACTTTGCATTATCATGCTTAAAAAAAGGAAATGATTAATTTTGAGGTTTTAGGAAAAGCATGAACCTTGATTCTGAGAGTCAGAGACTTGGTGGGGCAATTCTAAGGTAGGATTTCTCACGGGGTGGCAGGAACAATATGTGTAAACTCTAGCTACAACCATCTAGAGATTCCATGGGTAGTTGGTACCCATTTTTCTTCCTTGCAACAGCTTTACTGAGATATAATTCACATAACTTAAGAGTTACCCTTTAAAAAAAAAGTACAACTCAGTGGTATTCAGAATTTTATATTCATCACCATTAAGGTTCAAACATTTTCATCATCCTGAAAACAAGCCCCATACCCATTAACAGCCACTTATCATTCTCCTCTCCCCTGACATTCACTGCTAATCATTAATCTACTTTCTGTCTCTGTTTTGAGTATTTCATAGAAACAGAATTACAAGACATGGCTTCTTTCACCTAGAAGAATATTTCCTAAGCCCGTCCATAATACAGCATATAGCAGCATTTCATTGCACTGTGTGGTTCAGTGTTTCTTCTTATGGATATACCACATCTGTCTTTTCCACTCATAGGCTGCTCTTGTATTACTTCTGCTTTTGTCTATTATGAACAATGTTGCTATGAACATTGTGTAAAAGTTCTGTGAAGATGCTTTCAATTCTCTGGATATATATGAAGAAGTAGAATTGGTCATACAGATTTATTCTCACGTTTTCTTCAGAGAGTTTTATAATGTTACCTCTTAGTTTTAGGTCTGTTATCATTTTGAGTTAATTTCTACACGTGGCATGAAGTAGGGTTTCAAACTCATTCTTTCCATACAAATACACAGTTGTACCAGTATCATTTGTTTGAAAAGTTATTCTTTCCCCATTAAATTTTTTAGACATCTGTATAAAGTCATTAGACCAAAAGTGAAAAAGCTTATTTCTGGTCTCTCAATTCTATTCCACTGATCTATAGCTATCTTTATGTCAGCACTATATAGCTTTGATTATTTCACCTTTGTATTAGATTTTAAAATTAGGATGTTGAAGTCCTCCAAATTTTCCTTTTTCAATGAACAACTGTTCCTTGTTCAATGTCTAATTATTCTTGGTCTCTTACATTTCTATATTAATTTTATAATTAACTTGTCAATTTCTGCAAAAAAGTCAACAAATTTTTGGTGAAAATCACATTGATTCTATAGATCAATTTGGAGATTAATGCCACCTACCAATACAAAGTCTTCTAATCCATAAACTTAACAGTAGCACTTACTTAAAATAAATGTTCTTTTTGGTTTTATAATTCTATGTGACTGTATATCCCCAGATGTCAAAGAAAAAATTCAAATATTAGATATAAAGTTTTAACTCTATTTTTGTCTCATTGCTCTTTACTCTACCTGGAACTTTTGTTGATCCCTAACCAAGGCAGGAAAATTGCAAATTTTCTGGATCAATGAATATTATGCAAGGTTAGAAAGAGTTTTTCATCTAGTTCTGGCTAGATGGCAAGTAAAGGTTCTCTTTATGTCAACAACATATTGATGCTTTGGGTATTTGGAAATGTCAATTACAATTTGAAAGCAATATTGAGCCAATTGCAATATGATCATCTGCCCAAGGTAATTCTTAACTGACTACACTTTTAGAGCAAGCATGTCAATAAATGTAGACTTAAAAGAGAACACACATTCACAGACTTATATGTCCAAGACAGCAGTTCTTCCATTTTTACAAGTAGTATCAAAAGCTCTTTACCTTGCTACAGCTAACTACGTAAAACTACGGTTTACCATCTCAACTAACAGGCAGTGTTTGCCCACTTGCCAAAATCACTTCTATATGGTGCAGTGACAGAATCCTTTGATATTTTCTAGAGATGGGGAGGAAGACAGATGTTTAGGGCACTCTACAAGGACAAAAAGCCAATTCTGAATTGACTTTGTTAACACTGTAGCACTGCTATGCTTCAAGACTTATGGAGAAAGGCAGCTTATCCCTTAACAGAGTGCATCAATTCACTTTTCCCCAAAGAATAAAATAATTGACAAGCAATAATTTAAGTGTATTCAAGCTTTTCCTTCACTAAATTACATTATGAAAAGTCACGAAATCACACTTATCTAAAAATGAAAAATGATAATTTTTCTCATAGCTTCCTTAAATAACTGAGAAAAATCTGGAAAGCCATGACTTTTAAATTTGGAAGGAGAGCAGCAAAAATAGCTCTAATTGTGAAGCATGGAGGGCATACACTGGTGCTGAACTGCCTCCATATTTCCTCACCTTTCTGCTTGAGGAACATTAATTATGCACTTGAAATTCTCACAACTGTCTCTAGAAGCAACAGTTTTGGAAGGTCTACATTTAATTTTATTAATAAAATTATTATAATTTCAATTTTAGTGTCAATTTAAAATGCAGGGATAAAATCAATGGTATGGATTATATACATGAAGCCATTTCAAATTTGTTTGTCTCCTCTGCTCCTATTCTTTATTCTCCAATAAAGTTCAGTAGGAGACTGTGTCCTGCCACTTGGCAAGACCTTTAGGAAGCCTGTCTTTTACCTCTTTTATCACATAAAGGAACATATCAAAAGTGGCTCTCACAACAGACAAGTTTAATTACTACAATTTAAAAAGTGAACATTTTTAGCAACACTTTCTGGATCATGGGGGCATTTCTGACAGCCAGAATACATTGGATTTAAACATCACTGCACTATTTTTAGCTTTAAAATCAACACTTACATAAATATTCCCAAACCAATTAGCAGCAGCTGGAAAGTAAAGGTGTTTACATTTTGTGAGCACTGGCGCTAACTAATGCAAGTGCTCTCAGGCTTCAAGAGAAGGGCAGGCATCAGGAGAGCAGCCCTCTCTCCAGGGGTGATAATGGTGCTGGCACCAGGTTATCATTTCATATTTCACAATTGGGACAAGTCACTGAGAGCATACAATTAAGTGCATTATTCATCTTGGAGTATCCAGTTATACATCTTCAAAAAAACTTACCACTCTTGAAAAGAATTTTTGAGAGAAAATGCTACCTAAATTCTCACTGTGTTTCCCCTGGTCAGATATAGAATGCAAAACAAAATTTAAATTTGGTTCTATCAGATAAGGACCAAAGTAGATGCCTCATTTATTAATAGATGCCTCCCTTGACTTACAGATGATAATATATGGCCTTAAGTTCCTCCCCATGTATTTTTAGCTACATTCCAACCACTTGCCCACAAAATTTTAACTGCAATTAGGTTATGTTTCAAAAGCTCAAGTGCCTTTCAAAATAAGATTTGCATTCTGAAAAGTCAACTACAAGTTTTAGAGTGAGAGAAACATTACACAGAGAAGATTTGAACAAGAGGTTATGTGCCTGGTGTTCATACATAAACATAATGTAAATTTTGAAATTAAAATTCTGGGCATAATTTCAGAATATTTGTTTTTACTTCTTAGAACAAAAATATATCAGCATTAAAGTAAAAACAAACTGCATTTGATATGCACACATATGAGATTAACATGCATTTTAGTAGTTAAACACTGATATTCAAACTCTACCTAATATAAATTCTTCATGCTGCAGGCAAAGCCTTGCCATGAGAAATGTCTCCATCTACTTTATGATACAATCCCTAAATGTTTCAGTCCTGGCAATGTAACATGCTTATAACTTACTATCCACCTATCCCAGTAGATTTTATATTCATATATTCAGAAATTTCTAAGACAAAGACTTTTAAAAATACTAAATTATTAGTCAGCTGCTTAAGAATAATTTTTTTTCTTTTTCCCTTTTCCTATTGTGTCAGTGATTTTGTACTTCAGCATGGACCAGAATCACCTGGAGCCTTGTGAAGCCATGGATTTCTGGGTCCTACTTTTGAGGTTAGGATGGAATGGGTTAGGGAAGAGCCCTGAGAATCTTTACTTCTAACAAGTCCCTGATGCTCCTAGTCCAGGAATGAACACAATCAAGAGAAAAAGTTTCATGTCTTATCCAAGACTAACGTGAAAGTCAAAGAACGAACCAATATTTCTTAAGACCTCTGTTTTTACGATTTAGATTTGAATGCAAACATGCTAATCATATTTACCTTGTAATACTCTGCTATTGATTTTAGGTAAATGGGGTAAGAAAAAGATTCCATATTATGAAACATTAAAATAAATTACTACATAAAACACTACCAAGTGTTTCATTTTTCTAGAAACTATGCTCTAAAAATTACCTTTTTAAACAAAATATTTTCTTGGAATACAGTTAATTAGATCACAAGTATTCTGCCAACTAAACCTTTGCAAGCTTAGTGCAAGCGACACTAAGCCACAGGGATGTTACTTTAATGCATATAAAACAAAACTGGAATTTGAGCAATTCTGGGATTGTAAAATGCTCTGAGTCAGCAACTTCCAGCTGACTGTTTTCGCAGAATCATTTGTTGTGGACTATACACTGTACAGGTGAAAGCCCACTGATACACAACACCATCTGGTTGGCTCCACCATTTCTTCATCTTATTAAACATTATTCAATGTTTAATAAAATCAAGCTTGAAAGGGGTAAAACCCAAGGTATACTAATGGAGTGAAGCTCTGATCTAAGACAAATTAGACATACTTGCAGTCTGAGCTCCATCATTGTTTTGCCTAGTGGCCAGACATAAATACCTGGCCCTCACTTTCATTATTGGTAAAATGTGAGTCAAAGGATTTCTACGGTTCCTTATTGCAAATATAAAATGTCTCAGTAAAGTAAGTAGTGAAGGTACATGGAGTAGCAAGGCAGGTAAACTTCAATAGAGAAATTGAAAAGTTCTTATTTGAACAAATGGTTTCTTGGAAATTTCCCTGAGAAGCAAATTTTCATGGTAGATATGCTTCTTTACTTTTTTAACATACTGATTTCTATGTAACTTCAGGAAGAAATCTGTGGCACAAATAAGAGCGTACTTGAACAAAAACTAAAATCCTCCCTTTGTATCCCTATTCTCTTCTTTTCTATTTTTTTCTGTGATCCTTTCTTGACTACTTCTTTCCCTTCTCACTGCTAACAATCAGCAGAGTTAGAGAACATTATTCAGATTTTCCAGAATTCAAAGTTAGACTTAAGAAGACAAATAAAAATTAAAAATTAAATTCTTAAAAATAAATACTCCTTACCTATTTTACCTGTTGATTTTTTTAGTTTATTTGTGTTTGGTTGCTGTTTATTATAGTTTTTTAACTATAATAAAAAAGTGTCTCAAACTTGATATGATGTTTCAAAACACTGGATGTTTTAGCTGTGAGTTAAAAAAAAAAGGTGGGGTTGTTTATTTGCAAGATCTAAGTGGACTAGACACATTAATCAATTTCATCCAGGTCTGCTATTGATGTCAAGATTAGCATTTCATTTGCTCTGTCGATCTTGCAACATAAGGCCAACGGCAATGGGTGCTTTGCTACCACATGTGTGTGTTCAAGTAACTGCTGCTTTAGAACCTCCAGACTATAGAAGTTCCCAAGGTCAACAAAGCAATTCTTATCCTCTATTTTAATGTTCACTGATTCTTTCTCATCCTCAAATGACACATTTCAAAGAAGCTAAAATAGAAGTAGAAAATGTACATATGTGTTCACATAAAAGACTAAGTTTATAATCATTTCCATTTGCAACCAGATTATTTCTCCTACTCAGTTACAGCAAATTGTCCCCTAGTTCTTCTATATCATGACATACATCAGAACTGCTTGAGCCCAATGCTCAAGATACAACAAGATAATGTCATTTATTACCGAAAGGGTGAAGATAGCGAACAACACACCTGCTTCCATGGAGTCTGCCTCAGATCATGCAACTGACAGAAAAACACATGATCAAAGATAATGTAAACTTCTGCTTCTCTTTCATTTAATCTCTCCATTTAAGCCACATCATCTTTTCAAATATTAAATCCAGGTATGTCAAAATGGACAATTTGACAGTCCTAAGGTCTCATTTGTAATTGTAAACCATTACTTAAATCTAGTGAACATAAAGATGTAAAGTCAGGTTAGTTCAGAAGTTACAAAAACCCACTAGCTTAACCACTTTCATTTTGCTGGCTGACTTACGTATCAACCAAGTTTCTCTCTAGTAAGTGTGTACTATACACACATAAGCAAAGCTGTACAAATTCCAAGATGAAAGGACACAGGACTAAAGGGATCATTTCCATTGGCACAGGCTCTTCCCTCACACAGGTGTGGGTTCACTTCCCTGTTGGCCTTCCCTAGGACAACCTTCACTTATAATGGTGCACTGCAGAAAGTTTTGAGTCTCTGGACCAATTCCATGACTATTTCCAGAAAGAAAAAAAGAAGATGGAGAAAAAGGAGAGAAAAGCATGCCAAGTTGTATAATTATTTTTTAAATTTTGGGAAACTAAAAGTTTATGTTGGAAAATCCTTCCTAATATCAGTTGGAGAACCAAAATTACCACCATCTTACTTTACCAATAATGCATATTCAAGGACTTCTTGAAAAAGTCTTTCTTATTGCCCACATTCGGCAAGCATGTTACTCTATTCTCATCCAGCCCCAAGTTCTCCTCTTCCTGCCCCTACACTTGTTCCTACACATATTTTTCTGCCCCTACACATATTTTTCCACACAGCACACAGTCATTTGCCATTCGCTTTGTCATTCTTGAATTTCACTTCCTGCCAACTTTATCGGAAGCCTCTGGTTTCAAAAAATAATTTCACTGTCTTATGGTTTAAGATCTATTGAAAATAAACAATTTGGGGAAGCGTTTTCTCAGACAACCTAAGATGCACTGGATACAGTCCTTAGCTTGGTATATGCGAACGGTGAGAAATAGCAAGAGACGCATGGCAATTGTATGGAGGGAAGAAGTAGGGTGGTCCAGTGCTGCCACACCATCTTGGGTTCTTATACCACGTGGAAATAGCTTTAGACGAGGGGCAGAGCTCTGACTGCTAAGAACAGCTGTAATCATAGGAAACAGCCAAAGTTGTATTTTTTTTTTAAAGAAAACATATAAAAGTATAACAAAAATTGGAAGGGATCCTGTAAAAAGTAGCTATAACCAGACTGTTCAACCTGAAGAAACTGCCATGCATTGGTATTTAAAGATAATGTCTTTTACTTGAAACTCTTTACACAGCTTGAGAGGTAGAGCAAAACCCTGATGTGTTAAAAAGATTTCATTGGTTGAGTTATGAATAGCTAAAATGTCAGCTCAAAGAAGGGAATGGTTTTTTACCTGTTGTATTCACTGATGGATCTTCAAAGCCCAAAACCATGCCTGGTATGGAGTAGAGATTAAACAAATATCTACAAACATCAGCTATCTAGAACACCTTTATTTGCCTGGCAAATATCCGTTCACCCTTTCCCAAGTCCCTCAGTATGGACCACTTTCTCTCTGAGCACTCTGTATAGACTCAATCTTCATATTCACTGCAAAGTCCTGCCTTGTGAAGTTCAGTCATTAATTGACCTCAAGGAAGTAAATGACTTCTTTACAGGTGTGTGTCCCTTTCTATGTACTGAGATTCTTGTGGTGGGGAATGCATGTCATCATCTTCATATTCCTGTCACTTAGCATAGGCCTGAAATACAATATTCTACTTCAGAGGTGTATTTTCTTGGTAGAAATCTTTTCCATTGAAACTCCTGGGTAACTTTCAATAGAAGAAAATATTTATGATGTGCATAGCACTATGCTAGACTGAGTATGCAGAGTATTATGCTACACTCTAAGGGGAGAATTCAAAGATGAATATGACACTGTCTTTGCATTCAAAGCTGTGAGCTAGCTGGAACCACTGGCAGAGGCATCTCTGGTGAGAGAATTTAAAGTACAATTGAAAGCTAATCTTTATTTATGGGTTGAAATAACTGAAGTAAAAGACAATGCACTGATTTGTACCTGACTGGTTATGTTTTTTTACATATGCTCTTATATTTATTATAATATAATTTACAATGACTTTTATTATTTATAAAATGTATTTAAACCTATATTTAAAACCACCTAAGTTCCACAGTTGTTGGAAGCCTGGGTTAACCCGGTTCTTGCCAGCTGGAAAGGAATCTACCAAGGTGTAATATCCAGATCCTGATGCTCCTTTCATATAGGAGATATTGATCAGGGAGGGAGCCTTTGACTTGAGGCAGAGCTGGGGCCAACACTCACCATCACAGCAAAACTTCTCTTCTTCCAGCTATCCCATCACTTCAGACTTAATCATAGGTCAAGGTGAAAACTCTGGGGCAAACTGTCCTTTACTATTGTTTTTACGCCTTTCATCACTTCCTTACCTTTTAAGGATCCTCACCTTCCAAATTCCTCCAATCCCTTCTTCACTATTCTCAAGAATGTCCTGAGATTCTTTCACAATTTCAAAAACTTCTTCAAGGATTGCTGCTCCCTTGATGCAAGGGAAAAACTGACTTTCTCTAGTGAAACTACTTCTTCAGCAGCCCTGTGGTGTTGGGCACACTCATTTTCCATAGGCATCCAACTCCCCTCCTGGACTGCTTCAATTCTGGGACTTGAGTCCCATCTAGATTCAATAAATGGATGTATAGTGGGGAATTCTAGAGGGCAAGAAATTTAAGCAATGGAAGAGAAGATATTAGATATAATATATAGCTTTGTATAAAACTTCCAAAATCACCAACCCAATCTTCTCCCCATAGCATGTGTGTCACTGCCATCCCTCTTCTACCTCTTTCCCAGGGGGCATCAGTCTCTATATTTGCAAACCCTCCTGAAGATTGATGTGGCTTACAGCTTAGGAATTTGGAAGAAAGCAAGTCATGTCAAAGCACCTCAAGTTGTCTGCTCGAGTTTAATCATCTTACTTTGCACTGGGTGCTCATATTTATTGAATGAATGAATAAATAAACAAACCCACCCACCTGCCATCTGATTGTGAAGCCAACTGTCACCATGCTCCTATCAAAGGAATGTGGACCGGCATACTTTTTTTTATTGTATCTAGTTAAATGTCACTTTATTAATAGTTGTTAATATTTGAATGATTCCTGACCTATATTTTAAATAGGTGATGAGAATAATAGAAAGGAATGGCTTAAAATATGAAGGAGTTATTTTTAAAATCTGTAACAGATCACTTACTCAATGATACGATACAACAATACAGGGTCCCAAATTAAAAAAATATCTATCCATGTTTCTTTTAGTCTGAACAAAATAGAGATTTCATTTTCTTCCAGTTCTGTTAAGTTTCAGCGACAGCACCATCCCTGAGCCCTTGGCCATGTCTACTCAGTGATGCAACCTCACACTTACAATGAATTCCCAGGGTTGCATAGAAAAGTGCACACTTCCTGGCATTGTGGTGTATACTCCTATCTTTTTATTTCAAGGAAAATACATCTACTAAAGTTGAGAGCACACAGGTGATACGCATGTACAAAATACAGCAAGTGACCTCTTCACTTGTGAGGTAACCATAGCAGATTAAAGTGTCAACATTTAACAGCTCTTCAGAGGGAATGGTAACAGAATGCAAAAATTACTGTTCCATGTAACTAAATATATTGATTAATTTTTTTGTGGGTGACTTTCTGAGGAATTACCAAATTATACACATGAAAATAAAGAAAAACATTTATTTTTACTCATTCTTAAAGACTGAAATAGATACACAAAGAAAGGGTAATGGTTAGGACAGGATGGAAAAAAGTATGAACAAAGTAATGGACTCAGTCTTACCACTGACAACAGGAAATGGAGCTTCAAGGAGATTTCAGGCTCAGAACTGTCATTTAACTTGAAAGGAGAAACAGAGGAATACACAGTACCTTTGTGTTTGGTTTACAGCAGGAGGCTGAAGTGCCAAGGACGGTGAAGGGAACCACGATGTACAATTTGTCTGTTTGTCTTTGCCTCCCTAGTCATGTGGTCAGGTTGTATCCAACAAGGTGGCACATACTTTGTGGCTAGGCACAAGGATTCAGCACTTGTTTGTAGTAAAAGTGTCACCATTTTGCATTATTTTATATTCTTTAAATTATAGTCAGTGGTCACTCATGTAAATTGGTATTATTGACACAAAGAGGATGAGACCATTAGGTGAAAAGACATAAACAGAATTATAAAGGAAAATGTGATGTAAATTTATTTTATTCTGTCCTCAGACTTTTGGCCTAAAATTTTTTAAAACTTGAGGGTTAACTTTTAATTAATATATTCTCTCTTTCTCTGTATTTTTGGAATTATGGTCCAAATGGTTTGAAATTGCACATAAGTAAAACTGACTTTTAAAAATACTATCCTTCAAAGCAATTCAGTCACTTCCCCAATCCAGAGTATCACATTTCACTCATTATTTCACAAGACAACACACCAATCTATTTATTTTCTTCTGGTCCACCTGAATAATTCAATCTTCAATGTGCTCACGCATCTAGACTTCTTGTCTTATCTTAATTGATTTCCTCATTTAAACTCAAACTCTGTCAAAGTGTAATCTTTCCTACAAAAGGACTGACTCTGTACAATTGTCAAATGCATCACTGAATATGTTTCAATCATATTCTCAGTTTCCATTAGGGTGCTAATGATGACTTCTCAGCGTGTGGGTCTGTAACTAGAAAGATGGTGAATGCCCATGAATTATACCCTCATTGTGCAAACTGAGTAGTCATTTGATTTGTGCTTGAAAACTCTTCATGATCCGATGCCAAACTCTGAGTCACATTCATCTGGATGCTGTCACATAAAACCAGCTCTCGATTTTGAATTGCTGGACTGGAATAATTAGCTTAATCCTGTAGCTCCCTGTATATCTATTGTCATATTTGAAGGTGTGCTTTAAAGATTTCTTTGATATAACTTCTGGTCTGCATGTGATAGCCATGTGGAAAGATGCCCTGAACAGCTATGGTATGAAGAAGCTGATATTTTTCAAATCATGTCATTATTGGTGATATTTGGCCATTTAAAATGTCTATTATTAACACTGATGGGATGGTGACATTCATTCTAGGTTGCTGTCCCATTAAAACTAGCACTCTTCAAAGCCTTTAATTTTTTCTCTACTTTTAGATAATGCAATATCATTTTTAAAATTCTTAACTATTTCCTTCATTACTCAAATAATCTAATCATAAAAGGTTTTATGAAATGTAGAAAGCATGCAAAAGTATTATCATTTTTCATCATAACACTGAACACAGCAAGAACAGAAAATTTACAGATCAAATGGCATGCCTGATGACTTTTACATAAAGATAAAGAGGTTGCAAGGATTATAAAAAGTCAAGTACAGTTGAAATTTGATTGGCATAAAATGAAGAAATGAAGCAACTATTGTATAGTTTACACATTATATGATGTACAAAGAAGGATGACAATTTTATGTAATGGAATATATTTTTGTTCTTATTTTTTAAAGCTCAAAATTAAAGAAATAAAAAATGGAACTCAAAACCTTATTTCCCAAAATATGGAATTTTTTCCAACTTCAGCTTGGATTCACCTTTAAGTTTAACTATTTCCCCTTGTCTTTATTATTGTCTCCTTATCAAAGGAGAGTTTTTAAAAATGAGATAAAGGCAAAATAAAAATGTTTAATTTTCCTGCAATTGCATTAATATGAACTATTAAATTCTCTTCTAAAACTAAACAAAGTAAGCTAGAGGAGGGCTGCTAACAATGCCCATATCTACTATTTAAATTCCAATTATCTGCTGTATTTATAAGACTATGCTTTACAATGTGCCAGAAGGGATGGCTTAGTGGTGTAAGCATCTGGTTTGAATTGCTATATTCCCTGAATTGCACAATTTAATTCATTCCCTAATCCTAGTAGGGTCAGGAGATACAGACTAGTAACAGTCACTTGTGGACTTACTTATCCAGTGCTTTTGATATCTAGGGAGCAATGGGTTTCTCCTATTTTTATAATTGTATCAAACCCTATATTAAGTGGAGGCAATGTCTTTCTCCATACTTTAAGAGTGTCCCCCCAATCTCCTCTACTTTAGTGAAATATACAAAATAGCAAAAAATTACTTCAAAAAATAACAATAGGATCTAATAAGCAAAATATGGTCATACTAACTACAGATAACAAATCATATCCACTAGAATAAAACTGGTGTAGAAGTAATATAAAACATATAGAACTAGGTGCAACTGGATGTTTTGGTCTCTGAGGAAACACAGAAAAAGGCCTCTGACTGCTCTGTATATTTACTCTCTATCTCTCACATTCTCCAGGTACCATCATGGACGATAAAGAGGCCACCTGAGATCTCACTTAGAATGCTCCTGTTGTGTACACACGTCTATACTATATAGCTTTCCAAAGAGCTGTACTTCAATACCTGTTTTGTAAAGTGCATTATTTATTTCTGTATATTTATTGTCACCTTGGGAAAATCCAGTAGGGCTTGTTGAAGTCTTCACTAAAACAGCAAATTAAGTGAGATTAGAAATGCCATAATTAATTAGACTAGCTCTCCTTCACTTGAAGGGCCAGGGTCTATACTGACAGCAATCTGCTAAGCAACTAATAAAGCTATGAGACTAACAAAACCAATAGGTCCTGTCAAAAACAGCATCCCGCATGTTCTGAAAGCCTTGACCTTTCACTGTTTGTCAGCACTCCCTTCAAGTTGTTTTTTGCAGTGAACAATTCTGACCACACTTTAAAGCTTATTTTTGAATAAGTTATCTTATATAGTGCACCAAAATGATAATAATTTGCATTAATTCAAACCACTTATAAACATGAGAAAATAATGGAAAAACGTTATGCTTCATTCCTAGAATGAATGTAGTAAATGAAACACTTTCAAATATAATTCAAATGTAAATACACACTGAACATAAAAGTAGCATAAAGGGTTTTGGGGGCATTTGTTAAATATATATATTTGATACATTATAAGAATTTTAAAAAGGTCACAATGTACCCCCAACACAATAAAATAAATAAATAAATAAATAAAGGGTTTGGGGGTAATAATTTAATAAAGAATAGCTTAAATAATGCTAACTTTAAAACAAAAAGTATAAAGAATTTTAAAACACCAATGATTATTATTTAAAAAAATAAATACAATGATAAATATAAATGGGAAAAATAAATGACAAATGTAGACCTTTATTTAAAATAAAAATGTGGGGATTAGGGGTTATATATCAGTGGTAGAGTGCCTGCCTAGCATATGCAAGACCCTGGGCTTGACCCCTAACACTGTAACAAAATAATAAAAATATAAAATAATAATGTCAGAGATAATTTATAACACAAAATAACCTTAATTTTTGGTTAAAGTATTATGTTTAAATAAAAGTGTATTTTTTAGAAAAAAGTCTACAGATTTCCCATTGTTTAAAATAAGAATTAAAAGCAGAGATTCTCAGATTAGAAAAATAAAGCCCAACAATAATCTTTTTATGAGATATATAAAAAATGGACAATACTGAAAGGTTTAAAGTAGAAGAGCAAAAAGACATATTACTGACATTAAGTTAAAGAAACAACTTATACAACTATGTTAATATCAGGCAAAAAAGACTAAGTGTTAAAATAAAAAACAGTACTAAGGACTTAAATAGTCACTAATTAAAAATCCAGAAAAAGATAATATTGTCAATCCATGTACCTAACAGCACAGCCTCTGAAAATAAAAGACAAAAATGGGATACTCCCATCATGATGGGAGATTTTAATATACATTTCTAATACTTGATAGCTATCATAAACTAATAGAGATAAGGTATTTAAACAGAACAACTGACACTTTTGGCATAAAGGACATAGAAGTTGACATCTGATACTTTTCTAAGCAAACAAGAACATATAAGGAAAGCAAAATATAAGGAAACTGTGACATAAACAAGTTAAGTAAATCTAAAAAGGACTAACACGCACACCTTGTTCTCTGACCACAATACAAGTAACTTGAAATCAATAACAAAACTAAAAGTAAACAAGAGTCCAATATCCCCCCTCCCCACATATTAGGAAAAATCTATTCAAAGCATGTTATCAACATAACTCATCTACCAGAGTAAGTCACAAAAGAAATACAGAAAAAAGTTGAATTTTATGGTAATAAATAAACAGCAACATTTTAAAACTTAAATGTTTACATAAAAAAGAAAGGCTGCAATAACTGACAAAAACATCAAATGAGAGTATCATGGAGGATTTTATAACTAAGGCTCTATCAAGTGGTTCTCACCTGAATCCAGCAGAAAAACAACACCAGGTTCCCACAATGCGAATCAAATAACCAATAAATTCACAGTACCACTTATGAAATATTGTGGCCACAAAAAATGACCCTAAGTCCTGTCAAGCTTCTAGATCTCACTATAGAAAACTCAGGCAATGAAGAAACAAGATCAATTATACTACAAGGCAGCATTCTGATAATTTCAGAATGTAGGATTCTGTAGGAAAAAAAATCATGTTTCCCAACCAAATTCAAGGGAAATTAAATTTAAAAAAAGGAAATAGGAGAAAGGTAAGTTATAAAACAAGAGTACTAAAACCCATAATAGACAAATGCAACATTTTAGATCTGACTGCAAACAAAAATATTTTTAATTCTTTTGATTATCTGAGTAAGTTTTACTGTAGACAGGGTTATCTGGTGATATTTATGGATTCTGTTTATTAATCCTGTTAGGTGTAATAATGGTGAGATGCTTATATTTAAGAGTTCCATCTGTTAGAGATGCACACTGAGGTATTTATATGTAAAAGTCATGATGACTGGAAGTTGCTTTGCAATGTTAATGTAAAGTTAAAACGAGGGAGAACAGATTAAACAAGTCAGCAATGTTCTGCTCATTTTGGAGACTAGTTTTTGAGTGCATGGGGGTTCTTTATACCAGTCAATTTTTGTTTAAATTGAACATTTGTATAAAAAAAATTCAGAAATGAAGGTAATGTTTGAAATAGCAAAAGAAAAAAAAGGACTGAGGGAAGGATTCCAAGATGGTGGCTAGAGGGAAGAAGCAGAAAGCGAGCCTCCTATAGTGAAATCTTGGAGAGATGGTGGAGACACACTTTGCAGGAAAAACCACCGAAAAGAGGCAAAACTTTGACCCCTCCACACCTCCAGCCGGCACAGAGAATCTCCACTTCACGTTAAACGGAGAAGCAAGGAGAGCTCCTGGGCCGCCAGTCTCCCGTGCCCAGAAGGCTTGGGAAGACGCAGACAAGCTTACTGTCGATTAGTACACTAACGCTCCCTGTTTGAACCTTTAAAACTTTCTTGTCTGATTCCTTGTTCTGTTTTCTCCTTCTTGTCTGTTTATTTGTTTTTCCCTTTTCTTTAACTTCTTGCTTTCCATCTCTCTCACCCTTCCATTCTAAATATTACCACTGCTATTATTACAAGCTAGAAAATACTTAATTGCATACAGTACAGTGACAGCATCAACACCAAAGACAATGACGGGAAGACAGAAAAAACAGGGAAACCAGTTTCCCCACAGCAAAAAATTAGTACAGGAACCAGAGGGGAATGAAGAAAACAGATACTCAGATCCAGACTCCAACAAAATGAAGATAAACTATGCCAAAGGACCCAATGAAGCCCACAAGAATAATTTAAAAGAAGACATACTACAGGTACTCAATTAGAATTTTATAGAGATGATACTGGATAGGGTCAACCAAAATGTACAGGAGACACTCAAGAAATTCCAAGACAACAAAAATAGAGAATTTAAAAAAGCAAAAGAAGAAATAAAGGAAACCACAGAAGCACTGTATAAACACCAAAGTGAAAGAGAGAACACGATGAATAAACAGATAAAAGAACTCAGGACAAAAATAGACAACATTAAAGAGGAAACCACCCAGGATATGGAAAACCTCAGAAAAAAGAACAAAACAGAACTGCAAAACAAAACGGAAGGCCAATCCAGCAGAATAGAACAAACAGAAGACAGAATCTCAGAACTTGAAGATGAAATGGTAATTAAAGGAAAAACTGAAGAACTATTAATTAAACAACTCAAGACCTATGAAAAGAAAATGGAAGAACTCACCGACTCCATCAAAAGACCAAACTTGAGAATCATGGGCATCAAAGAAGGAGAAGAGGTGCAAGCGAAGGGACTGTGTAATATATTCAGCAAAATAATAATGGAAAATTTCCCAAATCTAGAGAAAGATATTCCCATACAGATGCAAGAGGCCTCCAGGACACCAAACAGACCAGATCAAAATAGAACTACCCCATGACATATCAGCATTAAAACAACAAGTTCAGAAACTAGGGAAAGAATATTGAAGGCTGTAAGAGAGAAAAAACAAGTAACATACAAAGGTAAACCCATCAAAATCACAGCAGACTTCACAACAGAAACATTAAAAGCAAGAAGAGCTTGGGGTGAGATCTTCCGGGCACTGAATGAAAATAACTTCAACCCCAGGATACTCTACCCAGCAAAACTATCATTCAAAATAGATGGAGCAATAAAAGTCTTCCATGATAAGCAGAAACTAAAACAATATGTGACCACAAAGCCACCACTACAAAAGATTCTTCAAGGGATCCTGCACACAGAAAGTGAAACCCAACTTAACCATGAAAAGACAGGCAGCACCAAACCACAGGAAAAGAAAAAGCAAGACAGGAGAGAGTAATGTCAACTTAGGTACACACAATCAAACCTTCAAACACCTAAGACAACTAAATGACAGGAATCACCACACACATGTCAGTACTAATGCTTAATGTTAACGGACTTAATTCACCCGTCAAAAGGCACTGCTTGACGAAATGGATTAAAAAGGAAGATCCAACAATTTGTTGCTTACAGGAGACCCATCTCACCGACAGAAATAAACATAGGCTAAGGATGAAAGGCTGGAAGAAGATTTACCAAGCCAATGGCCCCCGAAAACAGGCAGGAGTAGCAATACTTATCTCTGACAAAGTAGACTTCAAACCTACACTGATCAAACGAGATAAAGAAGGACATTCCATACTAATAAAAGGGGAAACAGAGCAAAGGAAAATAATAATCATCAACCTGTATGCACTCAATGTCAACGCACCCAATTTCATCAAACATACCCTGAAAGACCTAAAAGCATATATAAACGCCAACACAGTGGTTGTGGGAGACTTTAACACTCCATTAGCATCAATAGATAGGTCATCCAAACAAAAAATCAATAAAGAAATCCTAGATCTAAAATATACAATAGATCAAATGGACCTAGTTGATGTCTACATAACATTTCATCCAACTTCTACACAATATACATTCTTCTCAGCAGCCCATGGAATCTTCTCCAAAATAGATCATATCCTAGGGCAAAAAGCAAGCCTCAGCAAATATAAGAAAATAGAAATTATACCATGCATACTATCTGACCACAATGCAGTAAAAGTAGAACTCAACAACAAAAGTAAAGACAAAAAACATGCAAACAGCTGGAAACTAAATAACTCATTGCTTAATGAACAATGGATCATCGATGAAATAAAAGAGGAAATTACAAAGTTCCCAAAGTCAATGAATATGAAAACAGAACCTACTGGAACCTATGGGACACAACTAAGGCAGTCCTGAGAGGAAAGTTTATAGCCATGAGTGCATATATTAAAAAGACTGAAAGATCCCAAATCAATGACCTAATGATACATCTCAAACTCCTAGAAAAACAAGAACAAGCAAATCCCAAAACAAATAGAAGGAGAGAAATAATAAAAATAAGAGCTGAAATCAACGAAATAGAAACCAAAAAAACCATACAAAGAATTAATGAAACAAAAAGTTGGTTCTTTGAAAAAATAAACAAGATCGATAGACCCCTGGCAAACCTGAATAAAATGAGGAGAGAAAAAAACCCAAATTAGTAGAATCAGGAAGGCAAAAGGGGAGAAAACAACAACACCATGGAAGTCCAGGAAATCATCAGAGACTACTTTGAGAACCTATATTCAAATAAATTTGAAAATTTGAAAGAAATGGACAGATTTCTAGATACATACGATCAAGCAAAACTGAACCAAGAGGAAATTAATCACCTGAATAGATCCATAACACAAAATGAAATTGAAGCAGCAATCAAGAGTCTCCCCAAAAAGAAATGTCCAGGACCTGATGGATTCTCAGCTGAAATCTATCAGAGCTTTAAAGCAGAACTGATACCAACCCTCCTTAAACTGTTCCATGAAATAGAAAGGGAAGGAAAACTGCCAAACACATTTTATGAAGCCAGTATTACACTTATCCCAAAACCAGGCAAAGACACCTCCAAAAAGGAAAACTATAGGCCAATCTCCTTAATGAACACTGACGCAAAAATCCTCAACAAAATAATGGCAAACCGAATTCAACAACACATCAAAAGGATTATTCACCACGACCAAGTAGGCTTCATCCCAGGGAAGCAGGGGTGGTTCAACATACGAAAATCAAGAAATGTAATAAACCACATTAACAGAAGGAAAGACAAAAACCACTTGATCATCTCAATAGATGCAGAAAAAGCCTTTGATAAGATCCAACACCATTTCATGATAAAAGCTCTAAGAAAACTAGGAATAGAAGGAAAGTACATCAACATTATAAAAGCTATATATAACAAACCTATAGCCAGCATTATACTTAATGGAGAAAAACTGAAACCATTCCCTCTAAAATCAGGAACCAGACAAGGATGCCCACTATCTCCACTCCTATTCAACATACTACTGGAATTCCTAGCCAGAGCAATTAGGCAAGAAGAAGGAATAAAAGGAATACAAATAGGTAAAGAAACTGTCAAAATATCCCTATTTGCAGACGACATGATCCTATACCTTAAAGACCCAAAAAGCTCTACTCAGAAGCTTCTAGACATCATCAATAGCTATAGCAAGGTAGCAGGATAGAAAATCAACATAGAAAAATCATTAGCATTTCTATACACCAACAATGAGCAAACTGAAAAAGAATGTATGAAAACAATTCCATTTACAATAGCCTCAAAAAAAATCAAATACCTAGGTGTAAACCTAACAAAAGATGTGAATGACCTCTACAAGGAAAACTAAAAGCTTCTAAAGAAAAAGATGGAGGAAGACTATAGAAAGTGGAGAGATCTCCCATGCTCATGGATTGGTAGAATCAACATAGTAAAAATGTCTATACTCCCAAAAGTAATCTACATATTTAATGCAATTCCCATCAAAATTCCAATGACATTCATTAAAGAGATTGAAAAATCTACCATTAAATTTATATGGAAATACAAGAGGCCACGAATAGCCAAGGCAATACTCAGTCAAAAGAACAATGCTGGAGGTATCACAATACCTGACTTCAAACTATATTACAAAGCAATAACGATAAAAACAGTATGGTACTGGCACAAAAACAGACATGAAGACCAGTGGAACAGAATAGAGGACCCAGACATGAAGCCACACAACTATAACCAACTTGTCTTTGACAAAGTTGCTAAAAATATACGATGGAAAAATAGCAGCCTCTTCAGCAAAAACTGCTGGGAAAACTGGTTAGCAGTCTGCAAAAAACTGAAACTAGATCCATGTATATCACCCTATACCAATATTAACTCAAAATGGATCAAGGATCTTAATATCAGACCATAAACTCTAAAGTTGATACAAGAAAGAGTAGGAAATACTCTGGAGTTAGTAGGTATAGGTAAGAACTTTCTCAATGAAACCCCAGCAGCACAGCAACTAAGAGATAGCATAGATAAATGGGACCTCATAAAACTAAAAAGCTTCTGTTCATCAAAAGAAATGGTCTCTAAACTGAAGAGAACACCCACAGAGTGGGAGAAAATATTTGCCAGCTATACATCAAACAAAGGACTGATAACCAGAACATATAAGGAACTTAAAAAACTAAATTCTCCCAAAACTAATGAACCAATAAAGAAATGGGCAAGTGAACTAAACAGAACTTTCTCAAAAGAAGAAATTCAAATGGCCAAAAAACGCATGAAAAAATGCTCACCATCTCTAGCAATAAAGGAAATGCAAATTAAAACCACACTAAGATTCCACCTCACCCTTGTTAGAATAGCCATCATTAGCAACACCACCAACAACAGGTGTCGGCGAGGATGCGGGGGAAAAAGGAACCCTTTTACACTGTTGGTGGGAATGTAGACTAGTACAACCACTCTGGAAAAAAATTTGGAGGCTACTTAAAAAGCTAGACATGGATCTACCATTTGATCCAGCAATACCACTCTTGGGGATATACCCAAAAGATTGTGACACAGGTTACTCCAGAGGCACCTGCACACCCATGTTTATTGCGGCACTATTCACAATAGCCAAGTTATGGAAACAGCCAAGATGCCCCACCACTGACAAATGGATTAAGAAAATGTGGTATCTATACACAATGGAATTTTATGCAGCCATGAAGAAGAACGAAATGTTATTATTTGCTGGTAAATGGATGGAATTGGAGAACATCATTCTGAGTGAGGTTAGCCTGGCCCAAAAGACCAAAAATCATATGTTCTCCCTCATATGTGGACATTAGATCAAGGGCAAACACAACAAGGGGATTGGATTTTGAGCTCATGATAAAAGTGAGAGCACACAAGGGAGGGGTGAGGATAGGTAAGACACCTAAAAAATTAGCTAGCATTTGTTGCCCTTAACACAGAGAAACTAAAGCAGATACCTTAAAAGCAACTGAGGCCAATAGGAAAAGGGGACCAGGAACTAGAGAAAAGGTGAGATCAAAAAGAATTAACCTAGAAGGTAACACACATGCACAGGAAATTAATATGAGTCAACTCCCTGTATAGCTATCCTTATCTCAACCAGCAAAAAACCCTTGTTCCTTCCTATTATTGCTTATACACTCTCTACAACAAAATTAGAAATAAGGGCAAAATAGTTTCTGCTGGGTATTGAGGGGGTGGGGGGGAGAGGGAGGGGGTGGAGTGGGTGGTAAGGGAGGTGGTGGGGGCAAGGGGGAGAAATGAACCAAGCCTTGTATGCACATATGAATAATAAAATAATTAAAAAAATAAAAAGACTGAAAATTAAATAATAAACAAAGAATGAAAAAATAACAAAATATACAAACAGAAATATAAAATAGAAAGTGCAAAACCACAGTTGAAAGCATTAAGGCAAAAAATTATTTTCTCAAAAGAATAAAAAGAGGATAAAACAGAAAAACCAATAGCCAGACTGTGCAAAAGAAATAGGAGAGAAGGTGGAAATAAACAATATTAACAATGAAAGTGAAGGCAGGGCAAGAAATGTAATGATTTTTCATACTACAGTTCCATCTTTTTCCTACCATGATGCTGATTTTGATAAATGAAACCAGCCTATAATTTGGCTTTTTCCTAGTTCTTACCTAATTTGAGTTTAAAGGCCATGGGAATATCAGATAAATGCATCTTCTCCTCCTTCCTTTATTTGAATCCATTTTTATCCACTGAGGGCACTTGTCCTTTGAAGATATGAGAGAACATAACAAATCTGGGACTTTTTCTCACTCTCTTTTTAAAAAAATGTATTTAGTTTAACTTTTGGTTCAATTTCCCTTATAAGTATACATCTAATTTAGGCTTTTAATTTTTATTGAAAAAGCTTCAGTAATATATTACCAATTAAAGCAGATTTCAAATTTATTGGTCTGAAGATGTTTGTAGTGATTACTTCTAAAACAAATTCTCTCAGTTTCCATTTTAATAAGCTAAAAGAAAGCAGGTAAAAAGAAAGGAAACGGTATAATGAAAGTAGAAATCAATGAGTTATGACTTGAATATAGAATAGAGAAATCAACGAAACCTAAACCTAATTCTTTGAAAAGGAGGATATAAGAAAGAAGATACAAATTATCAGTGTCATCAATGAAAGAAAACAACACCAGTACAAATTCCACAGACAATAAAAGAAAAATAAAGGAACAATGTTATGTATGCCAATATTGTATTTGGCAACTTACATGAAATTTATAAATTCACTCAATGATGCCAATTACCAATACTGACCTAATAAAAAGAAGATACTTATAGACTCTATATTATATGAAGAAATTGAATCTATAATTAATTATGAACCTTGGCACAACAACCCAGATGACTATACCTTAAACATTTGAGGAATCAATAATATCAATCATATAAAAATTCTGTTGGACAAAGGGAAGGAGGAACCACTTTCTGACTCATTTTATAAAATAAGACTAGCATTATTATTAAACCAAGACCATATAAAGATAATACATCAAAAAGAAAAGTCAAAGGCCAATATTCCTCATGAACATTGATGTAAAAATATTTAATATAGTATTAGTAAACTAAATCTAGCAATATCCAAAAGGGATAAAATATTTCAACCAAATGGATTTATGCCTGGGATATAAACCTGAATTAACATTAAGAAATCCATCAATGTAATCTTTGGAGCCTGCCTTTGGTATTGCAGCAGCCTTGTGGCTCAGTGTCTGCGCGCTGTGGCCTGCTGTGAGCACAGGAGCCATTGGAGGACATCAGTATGCGCAGAAAGCTGGCCATGAGCATGCTCAAGAACCCTGAGCACCTGAAATTCCTGCGTGTGTCATCCGTGCATCATATTTGGCGACTCATGAAGGGACCAGCCATCACCTGAGAAATCAAGCCTCAAGGATCCAGGAAGGATCTCTCCTTGCCTGCTTTTTTTAAAACATTGGAAAGGTCTCGATCCAGAAAGTCTTCAGCAAAAGCAACTCAAGTTTTACTGCACCCAGGCTTGGCCACAGTATCCTCTGGGAGATGAGGAAAGATGGCCAAAAATAGGGAGCATTAATTATAATACCATTCTTCAATTAGATATGTTTTGTAAAAAGGAGGGAAAGTGGACCAAAGTTCCATATGTTCAACTGTTCTTTTTCCTAAGAGACCACCCAGAATGGCTAAACAAATGCAGGCTAGATACCCAGACCGTGGTAACTCTTTGCAAAAAGCCCCCAAACTCCCTTGAGCAAAAAAAAAAAAACCCATCTAATGCTCCATCAGCTCCCCCTCTTCCCCCTTACCCAGCTACCTCACACACTAGATGCCATCTCACAGGACCTCTACCCCCTCCAGTTAATTCCTGGAGGGGACAGAGCTCATGTTCCTTTTAGAGTGAGTGAACTTAAAGAAATAAAAAAGGATTTAGGAAATTTACACAGAAAACCCAGATCAGTACATCCAAGCATTTAGAGAAGTCAGCCAAAACTTTGAACTGAGCTGGAAAGGTGTAATGCTATTGTTATCTCAGACCCTCACTTCTCTGGAGAAACAGCGAGTTCTAGAGCAGGCAGTCACAGCTGGAGACAACTATCACTTAGATAAAAGCAGCCCTACAGGCCTGTCTCAGACTGGACCCTCACTGGAGGAAGAAGAAAGACAAAAGCATTGGATACCTAAAAGGGAACCTCGATTCCCAATTCCAACAGATTAGGCAGTATCTAGGTATGACCCTAAGTGGGACCCTGAAAATGACAAGGAGGAATGGACCCATAACCATTTCATCTACTACATTCTTAAGGGTCTAAGGAGAGCCAAGATAAAACCTCTTAATTACTCCCAAGTCATGGCTGTACAGCAAGAACCCTTAGAAACTCCAGTAGCTTTCCTACAGAGACAAAAGGATGCTTTACAAAAGCATACCAACATTATACCAGTGTCACAGGAAGAGGAAATCGTCCTAAAATATAAATTTCTAACACAACACCAGATATCTGTAAAAAGCTTCAGAAACCGGTGGCTGAAGGGAGCAGAGATCTGGACCAAGCCACATCCGTATACTATAACAGGGACTTAGTAAAAGAAAGGAAGGACCTGGAAAAGGGAAAGAGAAAGGATAAGCAGCAGATGGCTCTGATCACAGTGCTCAGAGAGGCTCCCCCTGGGCAAAGTCCAAACCCGAGGACATGCTTTCAATGTGGACAGGCAGGCCATTTTAGGAGGGAGTGCCCCCGGAGAAAGCTACCTCTGGGATCCTGCCCCATTTATTGGGGAAAACATTGGAAGGCTTACTGCCCCTGGTTCTCAGGGGAAACGAGGTCAGAGCCTCCCACCCAGTGATGGGTCTTGGGGCCTCCCATACAGGCTTCTGTGACCACCATAAAAGCAGAGGAGCCCCGGGTTAAGCACAAGATCAGCCTCCTTATCGATACTGGAGCCAGCATCTCAGCTATTCCTTTCTCTCCCGGACCCAGATCCTCCAAGAAAATTACTGCTTAAGGAATATCAGGCCAGCCTCTAGAGCATTATTTCACTCAGCCTTTAGCCTGCTCCTGGGGAGATTTCCACTTCTGTCACTCCTTTTTAATTGTCCCAGAAACCCCTACTCCTTTGCTAGGGCAAGACCTTTTATCTAAATTAGGGGTACAGCTACTTTTACCCCCAGGAGAGTACTTTTGCTTGCCCCTAATAGAGGAACAAATAGACCCTATGATGTGGATGGATGGACACACTGTGGGATGGGCATGAACAACTACTTCAGTCCTAATTCATCTCAAGGACTCCTCCTGGTTTCCCCATCAAAAACAATATCCTTTAAAGCCAGAAGTTAAGGAGGGGCTGATTCCCATAATCAAAGACTTAAAGAGACAGGGACTGCTAATAGAATGCTCCAGCCCATATAATACTCCTATTCTCGGTGTCAGGAAGGGACCTAACAAATGGAGGCTAGTCCAGGATCTCCGCCTGATCAATGAAGCAGTAGTGCCTCTCCACCCTGTAGTTTCAAATCCCTATATGCTTTTAGCCCAAATACCTCCAGGTACCACTTACTACTCTGTCCTGGATTTAAAAGATGCCTTCTTTTGCATTCCCTTACACCCTAAAAGTCAACCTGTCTTTGCCTTTGAGGACCCCACTGATAGAACAATAATGTGCCATTTTGTGAATCAGCCAATATGGCAGCCCTGCCCTTAAACAAATTCCTGTGCTCAAAGACAGCCCCATCCCTACCAGAGACTACTGCACCTGTACTAACTTCCTTACCCTCCCTTTTCTATAAAAGCCACTGCTTGCCCAGGCTTGGGGCTGTGCCATCTTTTCCCTGGCCAGCCTGGCAGTTTGGGCCTGCCATTAAACTTTGCTCTATGGACGTGAGTTTTCTTATGAGCTTTCTTTAAGAGCGGCATTTTTCTTAACAAGTAGGAGAAAAGAAACTGACATAGACAACAAAGCATTTTGTTTAACAACTTAACAAACTTTTTGATTAAAAACTGTCAGAATGGTAGGAATGGAAGGAAGCTTTTAAACCTTACAGAGGAACTAATCTATGAAAAACTTAGCACCAACATCATATTTAATGGCACAATCCCAAATGTGTCTTACAAAGATTGGAAAGGTGGCAGGAAGAACTGATCTACTTCTATTCAACACTGTACTACAGGTCTTCCCAAGTGCCATAAGGCAAAAAAGAAGTGTGTGGGGGGAATAAAGGCTTCAAGATTGTTGATAAGTAAAGCTGTCTTTCCTTTGTAAAAAAGTAAATGGTGCTAAGTGAGTTGTTTATAAATATATGAAAAATGGGCCTCTAGTATGTACCACAGAAAATTATTTCCAGGTAGATCATGTATTTTTTAAATGAGTGACAAAAGTAATAAATCTTCTCATAAATAACAAAGAAGAATATGTTCATGATTGGGGGAAAGACACTACATAACACATAAAACTGTTCTCTATAATGGAAAAGATTGACAAATTGCACTACATTAAAAGTAACTATCAAAAGACACCACATAAAGAGTTAAAAAAATAAAAAAAGGCAAGGCACAAACAAGCATCTGTAACAGTTTTTTTTTTGGTAAAAAAAAAAAAAATCCACAAATCAACTAAAGATGAGAGAACTAGAGGAAATCCAAATAGGCAAGGGACCTAGATATGTTTCTCAGAGAAGATAAACGTATGGCCAATAAGCATCTGAAAAGATGTTCAACTTAATTACTTATTAAAGACACAAATTAAAGCCTAATTTGATACCACTATGTACCAATTAGAAAGGCTAACGTGAAAATGACAATGAATTGTGAGGAAATGGTAAGGATGTTGGACTCTCCTACTGGTGGTGCTGACTGTACAGCCATTTGCAAAACTGCTTGGTGTTATATACATAGCCTTTAACTCAACTAAAGTTAGTGTACAGACTCAACTAAATGTTACATCTCTGGACTAAGACAAGTACAAGAATGCTCATAGCAGCATTTGTGATCATTCCAAACTAGAAATAATCCAACAATCCATCTAAAAACCTTATCTAAAGGTTTTTAGATAAAAATAATAAGAGACTCATACAAATATAGTGATGAATCATGAAAAGTTAATGTAAGAACAAGTATTCTAATTCCTTCCTTTTTCATAATAGGGAGGAAGAAATATTAGCTGGAAGAAAATGCTGCCAGTAAAGACATACATGTTTAAGCACATTATTTAAAGCTATGAAGGCAATCATGAGACTGAAGATAATCATTGCCTAAAAATTATATGTAACAATGAAGAAGTAGAGAAGGTGAGAGATGGGACTGGTGTGCTCACCTGTATAACTCCAATATCTGGGAGGACTCAAGAGTTCAAAGTCAGCCTGGACTATATAGTAAGACCCTGTCTCAAAAAAAAAAAAAAAAAAAGGTGGGCGGTATTGCAGATGTATGACATTCTTCATACATGAAAGCAGGTAGTAAAGAGTAGGTATATAAGGTTGACAAATAAGGAAAGGGGAAATGTTTATAATATTTAATTTAAAGCTTTGTGATTACCACCTCAAAACATGACTAGCAAGTAGCACACTCTGGGACTGGAACTGCAAAGGAGGCTGGAAGTCTAACATTTCATTTTACTCTTTAAATATTTAGTTTTAAGCAGGTACATATGCTACTTTTATAGTAAAAATACTAGCTAAAATGTACATAAAATAATGAAAAGGCTCTGAGGGTATGCAGAGTTCTAGTTCTGCCCATAGCTTACCAAGTTACGGGTCAATAGTTGATCTCTGGGCAGAAAAATCTGAGCATAGGAAATCTCTTAGAATCTTCAAATATAAACTCAGGCAACTGCTTGTGATCTTTTAACTCAATGAGAATTAAACTCTATGACTCATTTTCATTTGAACATAACTTTATTAAATGCTTTTTGTTTGAAATATGAATTTATAATTTCCTAATCAGCACATGGTAACTTACTGTCAGATGAAAGTAATACTAATTTTTAAGAGCATTCTTACAAGATGCTATGTTCCTCTTGAATGTTAGTATCCCCTCCAAAACTGATGGTGAAACAATCTCCATTGTGCCAGGAGTAAAGAGGTATAGATTTTGGGAGGTGATAAGGTCATGAGGGCTCTGCCCTCAGGAATGGATTAGTGACTTACAAAAGGGCTGGAGGAAATTATCTAGGCCTTTTTCACTTCCTTTTGCTCCTTTGTGCCCTTCTGTCTTCTGCCAAGTGAGAAATCAATGAGAAGTCACCATCTTGGAAGCAGAGAGCAGTTCTCGTCAGTCACCAAATATGCCTTGATGTGGGACTTCCTAGCCTCCAGCACTGTAATAAATACATTTCTGTTTTTACCCAGTGTCATGTATTTTATTATATCACCACAAAGGAAGTAAGACATAATAAATTAGTTTAGTAATAAATAACTAGTTTAGCTCTTTGAGATAAAATAATGTGGTGAACACATATAAGATTGCTGTTGTATTGATTAATTGTATTGTGTTAAAGTGTGGAAAACTGTTGTAATAAGAATTATTAGCTCTTGTGTGTTATGACTAAGAAACCAAGCCAGAGAGTGACAGGCCGATATGCAAATGAGCCAACCCTAAGGTGGTTAGGCTGATAACATCAACCATGAGGTCATCACCAAGCATAAAACCCGAGCCTCTACCACTCATCGCTCGCCTTCTGAATGCTGAAGACCGCACTGTCAGAGTCCATCCCGAAGCTCCGACGCAGAGGCAGCTGCCGCCTGAGAGTGTGCCCCTTCTCCCGATGACCAGGTGTCGCCAGTGACCCCTGAGACCGGACCTGCAACTGAGGTCGGCTGAAAGGATCCCCCGGAGCTCAGCTGGACTCCCCTTCTCGGCTAAGAAGACGTTGCACGTCGAGTGAGGCTTGGGGAAGGCCTGAATAAGCTCCTGGCTGGCTGAGGTAGAAAAGGATGGGACTTTAGGAACCATGAGAGTGCCGTGTGGATTTGTTTGAATAAAATCCTGTTCTCTGAAGTAAGAGTCTCCTGAATACTACTTACACATACTCGACTGGTAATGAACCATAAGTGCTTGTGAAAAATAATTATTAAAAATCATGTAAGAGTAGCTCTATACAATTTATTGAACATTTAGCTATCATTACTGCATAGGAAGTTATCCTTAGATTGTGTGGTATAAAGGTGTATCTATACTTGTTTACATGTTTACATTTTATGTAATTTGTGGGTCAGGTATTCTGGAAGGACTAAGTTGGGCAGCTCTCACTTGAGTTCTCTCATAAGATGCATTTAAATGCTGTCAATCTCCTACAAGTCTGTGTATCCAAGAAGGCTCACAGTTGGCTAGCAGCTGATTCTTGCTGGGAGCTGGAAGCTGTGCAATGGCTGTCAACTAGACTCTGCACATGGTCATTCCAGCTAGACGAATTCTGAGAAATGGAACTGCTCACATGGCAACTGACTTTCCCCAACCCCGAGTGAAAGCCCTAGGGAATCAGGTGCAAGCTATGCTTATGACATTTTCTGATCTAGTCTCAGAAGGTGCACAACATCTGCTGCATGCCATTAATCACAAATGACTCACTAATGCCCATCCAGATTCCAGGAGGAAGAATTAGACAGCAGCTCTTGAGGGAAATGGTGTCAATCCTTATAGAGATGTTTGTTTCAGAATTGTCACACTTACTCTTATGGATTAAAAAAAATAAAAAGAAGTCACATTTACTTGGAATGTCTACCTTGGTAGAATACTAATCCATTAATGGATTTAATGTTGTTCATTGGAGTGATAGGGAGAGAGAATGTCTAAGAAAATAAAGTAGATCCTTGCCCCATCTTTCAAAAGGAATAGTCTCACCTGAAAACATGTACAATTAGAAAAAAAAAGAGGGTGATACGGTAATAGTCACTGAATGAACCTAAAATACTAAACTGCTCTGTCACATATAATGAAATAAGCAAAGCTCAATTATGAACACCCATTCAGAGTTTTCAATGCAATAACTTGTTAACTAAAGTCCTCATGGCTTCTAATTAGTTTAGGTTAAATATTTAACCATGAGAAAGGACTTTTTCATAAGTAAACTACACTTTAATCTTAATTACATAAATTGCCTTGTTGGAAAGCCATGTATTTGGTACATACATAAACTGATTCCCTGATATTAAAAACAACGAAGTCATTCCTAATCATTAAGTCAAGGATCAGTGACTTAAATTTTAATAAGCAGGAGAGTTTAATTTGTAACAAATGCAAATATACACTTTCTATTAAAAGAGACATTGTAGTAAGCTGTTTCTTATTCCTTTATATATGGCACTATTCCAACTTTAAAATTCTTATGACCAATTATCTTTTACTGTTTAAGTAAAAAATAAGGAGCTACGAAGGTAAGTACATGTTGAGTTTCCTTTATCTGAAATGCCAGAGACTAGAAGTGTTTCTGATTTGGAATTTTTTTCAGATTTATGAATATTTACTTGCATGTACATAACAATATATCTTGGGGATGGAATCCAAATCTAAATTCATTTGTTTCATAATAACTATATATGCATATTTGGAAGATGATTTTATATAATATTTTTAATAATTTTGTGCATGAAATAGATTCACAGTGTAGAACTTTACAGTTACAACATCATGTTGGTGCTCAAGAAGTATGGAACATTCCAGATTTTGGAATTTCACATTAGAGATGTTCAACCTATAATAACATTGTTGATTCTCAATGGAACAATCTCTTTAAGCTAAGTGTTATTTCTTGATGTTCATTTTCTATAATCAAAGAATCCCCAAGGGTATATTCATCCCAAATGTCTCTATTTGCTGTAATCTCTCAGTCATCTCCCCCACCTGTTCTCTAGGAGACCTCTGAGTTGGTTTCAATTTGATTGGAAATTAGAACAAAAATTAATGGGTGGAGAGGACTGCTTTTCGTTTTTGTCTTCTTCAGGTAAGAGGACTGATTTTCAGGGCTAGAGAACAGTGAACAAATAGCTCAAACAGTCAATCGGCTGCCTCTAGAACTAAGCAAACATATTTCAAAGCAAACAGCCAGCAAGTTACTGCAAGGGTATCAAGCAAGAGGGTGTTGACTGAGGAATTACTCATCTTTTATTTCTAGACCCTCACTCTTAAAATGGAGAAAAAACTTAAAAAAAGAAACTTAACCTTGAGACATAGAAGTTGAGAACTCAAAGGTGAAGGCCTGATACTCTAAACTGATGAACAGTAGAAATAAGGCTAAGCCAAAGTGCTTTAATTTGCTCAAGGTTCAAGGAAGCCAATCTTATTTTACCTGAGATTGTCTAAAGGACTAGAAATCTGTAGAACACATATTGGGAAGCCCTAAACTAAACATACTGCATTTAAAGTATGTTAATAGCATTAATTAAGCTGAAAATTATACGGAATTTAATCTGTACTAAGACATGCTCTTAAGTATGGAATGGGTAATTAACATGCAAGATACAATTTATTAGCCAGAAGTTTTAGATGTTCTTGAAGTTAACAGCCAATTAGTTGTGTTGTTCTATGCATTGGTGATCAACACTTTTGATTAACTTCAGTTATTTTGTTAGTTGCATGAATCTAATTATATAACTATAAGAATTTGGCAGCTGAGATTATAAACCAGACAGCTTTAAATCTGTACTTTATTTAAAATCTCAAATAACTATTTATATAATTTGAGGTTAACATTTAAAAGTTTTTAACTTCCTCATTTGCTCTTTTTCAGAATTTTACAAGGGAATTATAAACAGCCATTTTGTGTCATGAAGTTGGGTAAAATTGAAGGTCTAAAAAAAGAAAAATCTTTCACAAGACACAGGACAGTTTACAAGTTTAATTACTGTGATTTTTAACTGTTAATTATATGAATAATTAAAATTTCTCATATACTTAAATGCTTTCGCGTATCTTCATAGCTTTAAAATTATAAGCAGCTGTTTGTTGTCATGGGACATTTTATAAATATTTACTTTAGAAGAAAGGTTTTTTAAATATAAGAACTGAAATAATGGTTCAAATCTTATTCATACTTTGAATGGCATAGTGAAAAATAAGAATGTGTGCCTATGAAAAATGTTTAATCTTAGAGGCCAAGGAAAATGTTACTTTTGAAGTGTCTTGGATATTTTCTTTGTTGTATCACAAAAATTGTCTATCCTGAACTCTCATCGGTAAGGCAGCTAGAGGCAAGATCTTATAATTTATTTTTGATAAAGAAACAGTAAATATAAGCTGGGTGTTGGTGACTCACACCTCTTATCTTAGCTACTTAGGAGGCTGCAATCAGGAAGATAGTGGTTCTAGGTCAGTCAAGGCAAAAAGTTAGTGAGAGACCCCATCCCAATGGACAAAAGCAGCTGACCATGATGGCACATGCCTGCCATCTCAGGTACTGTGAGAAGCATAAAATAGAACAATCATGGTCCAAGACAGCCTGGGCAAAAAGTGAGAGCCTATCTCAAAGTACAGAGCAACAGAACTGGAGGCATGGCTCAAATGGTAGAGTACTTGCCTATCAAGTGGGAAGCTGAGTTCAAACCCCGTAGTACCACAAAAAATGTAAATAAAGAAATTCTGTAATATAAAAACAAAGGTGAAGTTTCTTACCTCCTAGGTGACAGGTTGAACTTTAAACTCACATATGCATATGAATATTAATTATAGATGGTTGGGAACTTTTCTTTCATTTTAAGGAAGCAGAATTAAAATGTGATTGAGTTAATTGTACTTTCTGTACATAAATTTTAAGCATTTTTTAATCTGGTAGTATTCAGCTATTGTGCCCCAATATTCATCTGTACCATGAACAATGGGAGGGAATCTATATAAATATATAACTAGAGTTTACTAGTAAAGAACTTCTAAATTTATGGGAGCAAACAGTCAGTATAAGACAAAATTCTGGCTTTCCAGAAACTTTTGAATATGTCTTTATGGTAAAATTTTATGTAAATGATCAATAGGTTAAGAAGGGGTGGTCTCATTAAAGTGTACTATGTACAATATCTCATTTAAACCATATCAAATTATAAATAATTATGTTTTAAAGAAGTCATCCTATATGGCTCTCTTTATTCCAGGGTCATAATGAAAAAATTATTTATTAATGAGTTTGACTTATAAAGTTGTACCAGCTACAATTTTTGCCTTTGAGCACAAGAAGAAAGTTAAAAACATTCAGTGAGCTACAGAACACTTAACAATTATAAAAGCATTCAGCAACACCATAAATCACAATTATTCCGAAACAATACACCCAAAATGCAATTTAAACTGATAATGTATCATTTAATTATATTTTGATGTAGAGTAACATTTGTCTAAATGACCTAGGAAAATATGGAGTCTTAAAAGATTGTTATTATTAAGGATTAAATTGGAAAGCTGTTTGTGTGTGAAATAGAAGGGCAGCCTGGGTCTTTTGATTTTGCTTTTATTGCTTAAAGCAAAGCCATGTTCTGAGCATTTGCAGACTTTGTGATATGCAAGGAATGACTCTGTCATGTAATAGCTACTTCTGAGTTTTAATAAACCTCTTTGACATAGCAGACAGGCAGGATTACCAAGATCACCTAATCACAGTATTTTCCCTGGGAATGATTCAGAAGGCACCAACTAATTGTGAACCAAGTGAAGACAGGTGGCTGTTCATCCTGAATGCAGCAGATAGCAGAGGAATGGGGCAGTTTTTCTTAAGTAGATATATAAGCCATCATTAAATTCTGCTTTTGAACCCCTAGATATAGAATTAGACAATTCCCTTACAAATTAGCAACTTTTAAGAGTTCAAATAAATGGACACTCTTGATACATACAATGTTACATTATATATATATATGATAGCATAAAAGTTAGTGAAATAAAATTCCTTTAGAAAACCTTTTTTCATAATGTTTGTTTCCATCCAAATAAATAATTTGGAGAGTACTAAAATTATTTCAAGAAGTGCTAAGTCAGCATCTTTGATACAAACATGTTGAAATATAATCCAGTGTATAAATGAGGAGTTACATGAATCATGCATCCACCCAAGGGGAAAAATGGGCATTAAAGTAAAAGTCACCATGAATATTTAAGACAAACAAATTCCTAAAATGTCCACAAAGATCAGCCATGCATAGCCTTACTGCTTGTCTAACAGGTCTAAAATGCATTTTCTATAGACCCTGCTAAAATGGAGGGGAGTGCTGGTAACTTCTACTCAGTTTATAATCAATGCAACTAAAAAGCATTGGGGATAATCACTCATATCCCTTACCTGGAAATGTTCCAGGTTTTGTATCCAACATATCTTTTTAATAATGGTTTTAGATAGCATACATGTACCTAGGGCTTTTTAATGGTTTCCTGTTCTAATACTTGGTGTGAATTGAATAAAATATGGACAATCTTTGCCCTTTTAGGAAAAGGGGGAAAAGCAACAAAGAAACCTAATCAGGTCTAAAAATGAGTTTATCCTACTTTGTACAAAGAAAACAGAAAGAGTCTGGGGAAGATAAACTAATTTCCACCAGTTTCTGCCTACCACATATACGCTAACTCAATTTAGATTGATTTGATAATGTCTACAGACTTACTACCAAGACACAATGTTACTCTATACATTTGGGCTTTTTTTCCTCCCAAAATAGGATGAGATGAAATGTTGTTTAAACTCCTTTTAATTTTATTTTTGTCCTATCTTGATTTCTTACTTCAAGGAAAATAAGACAAGTTTTTGACATCTTTTCAAAATTTAACCCAGCAGGACACTACCAGAACAAATTTTCCTTATGTAGAGTAACAAAACCTTAGTAAAAGGATGGTGATATTTTTAAGAGAACACATCCTGATATATGGGAAAAGTGCTGTTTACACAGGAGGGGAATGAAGTAGTAGCCTTATTTTTTCACTTAAAAATTCTAAAGTAGCCAATTTTTATTAATAAAAATAACCATTTATTCAACTCTGGGGCAATGGAAAAGTAATTGGAATAGTAACCAGGAAAATTAAACTTTAGCTCTATTTTCTACTAGCTTTCTTTTTGCTAATAACATTTGTATTAAATTCCATGAATAGAGTTTAAAATGCTTAAAAGATGTATGTCAAAATTTAAAAGAGCAGTAAGGACTTAGGAAAATCACGTAGGAAAGTAAATCTGAAATTTAGTTTCTGCAGCTACAACACACTATCCACTGAGCAAGTCAAAGAAAAACAGGACATTTCTGTCCTCCTGAATTAATGGTTTGGTTCTCATTCATAAAACATTAATTTTAATCTATCTGAGTTGATATTACTTCTAAAGAAAGAAATATAGTCAAAGCAAGTAACATGATTTTTAAAATGGTCAATGAATATGGTTATAAAGATGTTACTTTCTTCCTCACTGTGTTCAGTTATCCTACTTCAAATAAGTTTTACCAAAATAAGAAAATATTTAGACCTTAAAATATCTAAACTAAGTTATATCATAGTTGTAAACCACTGATAGGAAATAAAATGCGATTATGTCTTCTTATACTTTTATAAGTAGTGTGGATTCTTTTAATTATTAAATCCAAGTATGTCTATAAAAATGTAAGCATTTTGAAATCTAGAATTCGTAAACATTTTATTTAATTATTTCAAGCTGTATCATTTCTTCATAAGAACATGCATTAACTAAAAGTGTAATGTTTATTATGTAGTGTGACATGTTCCAAAGAAGAAAGATAGGGCTGGTGGAGTGGCTCAAGTGGTAAAACATTTGCATAGGAAGTGCTAGGACATGAGTTCAAACTTCAGTACCACCAAAAAAAAAAAAAAAGAACTCAGTCATAGTTTATATTTAAAATTAATGAAGATAAAAATATGATGCCCTATCTGATTAAAATGTTTTGCTTTATGGTATATTATTCTATTAATAATATGCTGTATTTATTCTATAATAAAGATGAAAGTGGCATTTTATTTCACTACTTTCATTTAAAAATATCATTAGTGACTTCTAGCAAAGTGATAGCATGACCTATGCTAAAATATTTATAGAAAAAAAATAAGGTATAAAAAGAATAAGAAACCCTAAAGACAAACTTGGCTCAGCAATAAGATAAACATCAGAGTAAAACTGAAAACTGAATTAAAACATAAAGTTGTAAGTGGAGCTCCAGCCACCTTCCTGCTGAAGTCTGGAATCATAGGTTAGATGTGCACTGGAGGTCTGCACAGAACACCAGGAGAATAAAATGGAAGAAATGGTTCAGAGTCACTGAACCTGGAGGTAATGCCTGACAACATGCGTCAATCAGGCTGAAATTCTATCTCAAGTGTCAAAGAGAATGCATTGAAAACAAAAATATATTTCCATCAGAATAAAGAGCAACTACAAAAGAATGATAATAAGAATTAGTCAACATTAGATTTTCTAGATAATAAAGCAATACACAGATTTACAAAAAGATAGATGGCAACCTAAAATCCTAGAATTTTATACCCTATTAGCCTATCATCCTATACTTAGGGCAAATTAAGGGCATCTTCAGAAACTCATTTTATCATTTTCCTTTTCACATATTATCTCTCATAGAAATAGTCAGGAAAGCAGGACATGGTGGCACACACTTGTAATCCCAGCACTTGAGAGGTTGAGGCAGGAGGATGATGAATGAGAGGCCAGCCTGGGCTGCATAGCAAGATCCTGTCTCAATAAATAAATAAAACAAAAAAACCCAAACAACAAAAACCCAAAGTAGTCAAGAATGTACTTCAATATTTTAAAAAGTCTATTTATAGGAAGAAATTAGTCACACAAACATAAAAATTGCTCAGTTTGCTGAATATAATTAACCAATGATTTTAAACTGTTGATCACTAATTTGAATTTTTATTAAAAAAATAAAGCGATGAAAATAACAAGAAGCATTAGAATAGTAACAAGTAAATGAATGTGACAGTCACGTTTAGGAAGACAGAATTTATGAATAAAAAATTTAATTTAAAAATTGCCATGTGTATTTGTGTGTGTGTGTCTGTCTCTCTCTCTCTCTCTCTCTCTCTCTCTCTCTCTCTATATATATATATATATATATATAGACACACACACATGCATACATGATAAATCACTAAGTGATAAGATTTGTTTTCAAATAACTTTTGACCATAATACTTTGATGGCACATCCTTTGTTGCTCATAGCAACAGCGATGCTATTACTTTGAAAGTGATAAAGTTACAGTATGAAGCAAGTGAATAATCACATTAAACTTAGTAGCAATCAAGAATGTCAGGGTTGAAGTGAGTGATTAGAAATCAAGGGAATTAAAGTCAAATGCTAAAACTGAATTATCTTGATTTGAACTCAAGATTTTATATACATGTATAAATACACACATATATATATTCATATATTTTCTAAGTCTGGCAAGAAAATTATGCAGAAGTAATGTGTTCTCAGGAACATAGTGCACACCTAAGGCTGGATTTTGGTTTCTAGTACCATTTTCCACACATATTTGGCAAAAAGACTTATGTCAAGTCTGAGACGAGAGAGTTATAAAGTGACCTATGGAAATCTTGCTGTTTCAGAAAGCAACATTCTTATAAAAACTATTAGTTTTTACAGTTTTAGTCATGTCAGGAACACAAAGCTAGTTTGAAGGGCTTCTGCTCAGCAAAACTGAGGCATCAGAAAAAGCAGGTGACTGAAACACACTACCTCTTTGCCGACTTGAGTTACAGGTGGCCTTTAAACATGCTCTACCTGTATATCCCTTGTAAAAGCCAGTCTACAGTCAAGCTGCACCAAGACGCTGAACATGAAGTGACAGAGAAGTACACCAGAAAATTCAACCAAAACAAACTGGTGGTTGAAAATATGTCACACATGGTGTTGAATTTCTGTCTACATATATTTCATCTGAATATGCATGTATGAATATTTATATAAATATCATCTATCTTAATTGTAATCATAATTCTGATAAGATATACATAGAAAATAACCATCAGAAATGCATTGGAAAGTTCAAAGTAAATGTCTTTAAATCATAAAAAAGAAAATATATCAGACAAAATAGAATCTAGTACTAAATTACTGACATGAATAAAGAAATAAATTTCAAACAAAAGGAAGAATTAATAAAAAATATAAAAATAATGAATTGTAGAGAACTGAAAATTGGCTCCGAATGCACAAGACAAAGCACAAAATTAGAAGTAGAATTTGGCAAACCTGTAGCCATACTGGGAAATCCAATACACTTCTATCAGAAACTAGGAGAAAGGGCAAGTCAAAAAACAAAAAAACAAAAAAAACCCAAAGAAATATAGAGAATTTGAAAAGAACAAGCAAGCTTAAAGCGTCAGAACAACAAGTTGGAGATATGTATTCATTTTAATTATGCATTGAACTTTTGTGAAAATTAAACATACAATAGACCAAAAATATCACCACAAACTCTAGGAAATCACCGTCACTTCTCTTTACCTGTAATAATGCAATTAAGTTAGCAACGAGTGCAGGCTCCTGCATTTAGGAACAATGTGCTTCTAAGGAAGTCACAGGAAAAAGAAGAGGTAACAATGAAAATCAAAGGTTTAGAAATGAGTGGCAGATGAGTGCAATGTGTATCAGAAATTATGGGATGTGTTTCAGAAGTAGCTGTACCTCGATTAGAGATGTTAAGTGCATTTATTTAAAAAACGAACTTGCAAAAAATATGATAAATGAGATAAGAAGGTAAAAAGAGTAACAGGAAAAACTAAAACTCAGTCTCTATTTAAAACTAAAGTAGAATAAGGAAATAAGTGTTGAATTCATTAAACTAGAAAGAAAGAATAACTATAGGGTGTCAGCAAAGTCAAAAGTTGTTTCTTCATAAACAATGTTAAAAAGCTAGTAATATACATAAATCTTCATTAAGATTGATCAAAGAGAAAAAAGAAACAAAAACAGATCCACTGGACAACATTACTAGGAATGCAGAGAACAAAGCCAAACAAGTAGAGGTTATTTCAATAATCTTTTTTTCTCATTTTTTAAAAATTTGGTGGCACTGGGGTTTGAACTTAGGCTCATGCTTTGCAGGCAGGCATTCTGACTGCTTAAACTACTCCACCAGTCCCAATAATCCTAAGAGTATACAAATACATTTGAAAACAATATGTATAGTTACTTGACATTTTTTAAGTTGGCAGCATATCAAAATTTATCATGACAAAACAGAAAATCTGAATAAGGTATCTCCTCCACCCTACTTCCGCATGAACAAATAAATAACAAACAAATGCACACAGTCCCGGACTGAGCAATGAGTGCTGAGTTGAACACACACTACTTAAGAGAATGGGAGAAAATACAATAAATGTCTTCCTAGTTCTTGTGAAGTTTCCAACAGCCTGAAGGCACAAACCTTAGTGTTGAAACCAAACAAGGACTATCTCAATAGCACTCATGGCAACAGCCACGTAAAATATCAACAAATCAAATTCAAGAATATATAAACCAGAAAGCACCATGGCCAAGGACAGATTTTTTTATGGAAATTCTAGGAAGGCTAGACATCAGAAAATATATTGATGAGTAAATTCTTTACAATGATAAAAGGAGAAAAATTATCCTCTGAATCAATATAGCTCACTAAGTATTTTAAATGGCACTATGATGACTGTCATAACAAAAAAATAAAGTGAACTAAAAAATAGAATCATACTCAAGCTATCAAAAAATACCAAAGGTGAAAGAAAGGCTGAAATATGAAAATGCAACTTAAAAACAAAAATAACTTTGTGAATTATCAGTAGGACTCAGGGTAGGAGGTATTTCTTTAAGAACATATACCATAATAAAAAAAAACTGATATAGAAATAAAATATTAAAATTTAAAACCTAACTATAATTAAAAATAAAAAATTAAATAAAAAGATAATCATATACTGGGAAAGATACTTCCAGTGCCTATAACAAAGTAATAACAAAAAGCTTAGTATTCAAAACAAGAATGAAAAAGCACAACAGGAAAAAGAAGGACACAAAGAAATATTTAGTGACAAAAGAGAAATGTCATGGCCCCTTCCCTTCCTTCCTGTTCTTTTTGAGACAGGGACTCACTATGTAGGCCAAGCTGGCTTCCAACTCGTGATTGTCCTGCCTCAGCCACCAGAGTGCTGGGAACCACCGTGCTAGGCTGTGTGTTAGTTTTCTATCAAGACCATTTCCCCTTCTGTTAGAATCCAGTTTGTTAAGTGTACAATCTCTCTTCCTTGGGGCATGTGATTCAGGACAAGTCAATGTCAAGCCAGATTCAACTCTTTCACTGTATTTTTGCCACCTGAAAGAGATAATGAAAAACTGAAAATAAAAGTCACTTAAATGCCTGTAATCCCAGCTACTCAGGAGGCAGAGATCGAGGACTGTGGTTAGAGTCTAGCCCAGTCAAAAAGAAAAATAGCAAGACCCCATCCCAGCAAACAAAGCCAAACATGGTGGTACATGTCTATAATCCCAACTACTGGGGAGGCATTGGTAGGCAGATTGTGGCACAAGTCTGGCCACAGGCCAAAAGTGCAACTAAAAAAAAACAAACAAAAAAGCCCTAAAGCATAAAAGGGCTAGGGGGCATGACCCAACTGATAGAACCCCTGCATAGCAAGCGTGAGGCCCTGAGATCAAACTCTAGTACCACTAAACAAACAAACAAACAAAAATTCAAATGAAAAATAAGTAGAAATGTGTTTCCTCATTATAAATTCCTGAATGAGAATCAAGATCACTTATGATTTCCTAACATGTTACACCAATTTATATTCCTGACAGTTAGTATAGGAGAGCTCCCATTTGAATTACACCATCTTTCTTAATTTACAGATTAAGAAACTGTCCCTGGTAAATTAAGCACCTTCACACAATTCATTCTCTCAGTTTAGATGAGAAGGTAGGCATCACAGGGCCAAGCCTTAGGTACATATTTGCTGCTGTTGAATACATTTTTCTTTCTTTTGTTTCTTTTCTCTTATTCTTTCCCTCCCTTCCCTCTCTCTCTTCCCTCCCTCCCTTCTGTCCTTTCCTTCCTCTCCTTTTCTCCTTTTCTTCTTTCTTTCTCCTTCCTTCATCTTTTTTTTTTTTTTTTTTGGTGCTGGGAATTGAACCCAGGGCTTTGCATGGTAGGCAAGTGCTCTACCTGTGCTAAATCTCCAGCCCTTTAACACTATATTCTTAAACCAGGTAGAAATAACCAGAACTACCTGTGGTTCACAGTCTTCTGCTTCACTGATTCCTCTACCAGTACAGTCTTCCATGAGAGTTAGGCCATTGCTAACTTTCAGGAGAAAAGCACCTAACTTGACTGCTCTACTAGTAACAACTTCACTTCATGGTTGATGTTAGCTATGCAACCAGATGCCAGGACTCCTGCCAGACAAAGAAGTGCTAAGAGGGCAGATTGCTGTGTTCAGCACAATCAGAGTAAGATTAGTGCCTCATCAAAATTGAAAACAGAATAAATAATATGCACACAATCTGTAGTGGGAAACTATCTGTTTTTACATTTGGCCAATGTCAGTTGAGAAACGTTAACTTTAGGACACAAAGGGAGTTTGTGTCCTAAATTATTGCTTCTGTGGCCTGAGACATAATTAACTTTCTAGGGAGATGGATAGTTTTCCTTTTTGTTCTTGTTGTGAGTTTGTCCTCCTATACAATGTAGTTGATGATGCTAAATATGATTTATTAAATGGGAATGAATAAAAATGTGTGCTTGTGATTTAAACTATGCATCATGTCAGGGCATCTTTACTGCCATGTAAAATTATTCTATTGAAACAAGAAACATTAGTGTTTCATCACTTCTTTTTTTCAATCAAATGTCCCATTTAAGGTTTTTATTTTGTTTTGGTTTTGGTTTTTACAACTAATTTCATACAAAATGTTACAGTTCATTTATTTTTCACAACTCCAGTGTGTGTTTATTAATTTGCCAAATATATCATGATCTTTTCACTGTATCTGTAGCATCTTTGAATAAATTCATGAAGATGATGCTTCTAAGTGTTTCTGCCATCTTGCACCAATGCTGAAATTGCTGGTCCCATCTCCTGGTACCCAAGCAGTCAAATGCTCTGCCACTGAGCTATACCCCTTAACCAAGCAGGTTGTACTTCACAGACCAGTTCCAGTCATTCTTTATAATCTAATTTCACACCATGTTCTAATGCCCTGGAAATTTTTACAAGGGTACTTAAGATGCAGATACCCTGGACCCTATTCTCAAAGCTTCTGATTCAACAGCTCAGTAACTGGTATTTTTGAACACTTCGCAGGTATTTCTAAGACACACGATCATTCAACATCTAGAGAAAGCCTGCCTCTCTCCAATACTTTCTATATATCCTTGTCACTACGAATTTGCTTACTGGATTCTCCATTCTTATCCAATGCTCACCTTTCCCTGAAGGCTCGTATCAGACTATCTTTCTCTCTGAAACTTCTTTGACTACTCTAGCACTGAATCTTACGATACTCACTACCACTACTGATTGATGGCCTTGCTCTGAGTATACATCTAATGTTTTCCCAGTCTCCCCTGCTTTAAACTACTCTTCTTTGCATTGGAATCATATATTAAATGTCTGCAGACTACTCGCTCCACTCCCCTTTCTTTTCCAGGACCTAAAGAAAGATCTAATTCTTCTCCAGAGACAGGAAAACCAGTTGTTAGCATCTATGCATGCTGTCCCTGTGTTGAGGAAACAGGGGTACAAATAAACATGAAATCTGTTGAAGAATGGAAGCAGAAGCACTACCTAAATCTGATTCTAGTTTTTCCTAACTCCTGCTTGTATCTCTCCTCTCCCAAAAATGTAGATGTTCAATCATCACCTACAAGATTAAATGAAACTTTTTTGACAGAATTATTTTAATTTTGCCACATGAAAATAAAAGAGCTCTCAAAGTGTGATCAGCTAACTCTGTGTATGTTCTCCTCAATGTGATTATAAGTTCCATAAGGGCTGTTTCCACCTCTTTGCCTCCAACTTGCTTCTGAACCAACAGCAAAATACTTCCTATCCCATTCCCTCTACTGAAACTATTCTTATAATAGATCATCACCAATATTTCAAGTTTTGGAGACCTATTTCTTCAATTTAGATGCATATCTATTTGTATCTTGTTTCAAATAACAATTCTGAGTTCTGTGTGTCAGTTGGTAGAATGCCCGATTACTGCAACATAAGACACAGGAATTATTCTTCACAACTCTTGTATGCTTTTCCCACTTATCCACCATCTGTAAATTTTGTGCATTCATGCCTGTGTCTTTGTGTCTGTGTGTGGGAGGGGGAGGTGTGTGCCAGGAATCAAACCTACACCCTTATGCATGTTAGGCAAGCACTTTACCATTGAACAACATACCCAGACCCAAGATCTGTAATTTTATCTCCTAAATATGTGTATCACTTATTAGCTTTATGACTGAAGACCTTGACCTCTACTTAACATCTATATGCCTAATTTCCTTATCAATAAAATGGGAATATAAATGGTACCTACCTCACAGTGTTGTTATGAGGATTGAATAGAGTAATATATTTAAAGGACTTAGAGGAGGAGATCCAAGATGGCAGACAAGGTAGGGAATCAGAATTCCTGAGCTTGGTGACTCCAGAAACCAGTTAGAGATGGGGGAGCTACACTTGGTAATTCTGATTGTTTTTAGCTAAAATTATAACTGTCAACATATAAGGTGTACATAAAATTCAAGTTCTGACCCTTGAAACTGCTTTTAACTGCATCTAACAGCCAGAAAATTCCTGGCATAGCACAGCCAATAGGGCATGTCTGCCAAGGGAAAAAAGCCCCCTGGCTATTTCTCCCTTTCTTTCTTTTTCTTTTTTTAAACAGCAGAAGACATCCTGGACCCCAGCCCATGGAAAGCCTACCTATGTCCTGCCATGCTGAACTTGGTCCCAGTAAATGTCTGCTTTGAGAAAAGTGGCGTGCCCTTCCTCCCTGCCGGCAGTTTCAAAGTTACTTGCATAAACCTGCCGACCCAAGAGGAGAGCAACATGCACAGCGCGTGAATCCCCTACCCACCTCCCGAACATAATCCAGTGCAGAACCCGGGCAGATTAGAAACACCGCCCCCCCCCCCCGCCACAGAATAAAACAGAAAAGCATAAACAGTGAATTGTAATCTACCACTAAAAGTGGGGGTAAGGTGGAACGCTAAACAAGCCTACTAGAACAGCGGCGGGCAAAGCACCAAACTCTCAGCGAACAAAGGCAGGACAAGGAACAAAGGCTGAGAGCAGGGGTTTGGGGTGACAAGCCAACCTCCCAAAGTGGATCACTGAATGAGACTCATGGGACTGAGGGTGGTACTCAAAACTGAATTGCCCCACCTTGCCTGGGGGAGGAGCTAACCAGGGTTGCAGCGGTAGTGCAGCACAGCTGCCACCAGGCAAAAACAGATCAGACCACATTGAACAAACTGGTAGTCAGTTACCTCAGGTCCCAATTGCTACATGCCTGTGGACAGAAGTAACCAAATACTGCTCAGAAGCCAGTCATCTGGTGAGACCACTTCAGAGCTTCTGCTTGTAATGGATGGCCCATAAGACCAAGAAAAGCAGAAAAAAAAAAAAAACCCCTCCAGCCATCTCCCCCCACCAAGCTGTCCAACAAGAGGGGCAGCACCCTTCCCCACAAAGCCTTAGAATACCAAGCGCCAATACCAGGATTGGACACCAAAGGGATAAGTCAGAACTTTTGCAGAGCAGACTGAACTTTTTGTTGTTGTACTTGGGTGGTTTTTTTGTATTATTAATTTTATCATTGCTATTTTCTTATCCCTATTCTTATCCCCTTCACTTTCTCTTCTTGTGCTACAATCCATTGTTCTCCCCCCACTACTCTTTCTGCCCCTTCTCATCCACTCTCCCCATCGTCTTCTCCCCCATCCTTCCCCAACCTGTCACCACATTACCCCTCGCTCCAGCACATTCACCACCTGCTGACCAGCCTACTGAACCAACTGCACATACCCTCAGTCCTCTGAAATCCCTGACACAAGCACCCTCTACTACAACAGTGGAAATACACCCAAATACCCAAATACACACAAGGGCCACAAAACCTAACAGCCTCCATACCTTTCGCCTACCCACCCCAAATCCTCCCCTTTCCACACCTCCTTTTAGTGCTTCCTTTAACAATGACCCAAGTTTCTATCTCTAACCAAAGAACCATTAACCCCGTCACAACTCTCACTGTTTATAGATATTATCACCAAGGGGTTTTCTATATAACATGTAAACAACCATCTGGCATTGAACCTGTGAATTTGTTATTGATAATTTATACCTCTAGGTCAGGGACAGAAGTAGCCATCAATAGCTAACAACTAAGCTAGTCACAACACAAAAATTAAATCAAAGGAAAGAAAACAGGCAATTAAAACCACCAATGAGCCAATCAAGAACATAGTTGTATAGCACCAATTAGAATGACGGAGAGAAGAAGGAGGCAAGGAAACTACACTCCTCAAAAAAACGATTCAACAGAGGATTTAGTGGGAAATGAAGAAAATGAATACCAATTTCTGACCCCAACAAAACAATGCTAAATGTCACTCATGATTTCAGTGACACCCACAAAAAGTCTCTCAAAGAGGAAATTATGGAAGAGTTTCTCCAAGAGAAACTCATGGAGAAGCTACAAGACATGACTCACCAGAAAGTTCAAGGTGCACTTTCAAGACACCACAAATAAAAATCTTGAAAAGACACAGAAACAATTAAATGAACTCAGAGTGGATGGCAACAAACACCAAAGTGAAACAAAGGAGACTATAAAAAAAGAGATAAATGAAATAAAAACAACAAAAGATATGAAAGGGGAGTTGAACAAAGATATGGAAAACCTCAGAAAAAGAATCAAACAGAAATCCTGGAAATAAAAAGTCCCTTTAGTCAAATAAAAAACACAGTAGAAGGCCTCTCCAGCAGACTAGAACAAGTGGAAGACAGAATCTCAGAGTCTGAAGATAAAAACAGATATTAAAGAAAAAACAGAAGAACTCTTAGTCAAACAACTCAAGAGCTGTAAAAGGAATATGCAAGAACTTATCGACTTCATCAAAAGACCAAACCTGAGAATCATGGGCATTGAAGAAGGAGAAGAGGTGCAAGTCAAAGGGATATGTAACATATTCAACAAAATATTAACAAAAAATTTCCTAAATCTCAAGAAAGAATTGCCCATTCAGTACAGGAAGCCTTCAGGACACCAAATAGACTTGACCAAAATAGAACCGCTCCATGACATATTATCATTAATGCAACTAGCACATAGAACAGAGAAAGAATATTGACAGCTGTAAGAGAGAAAAAAAGAAATAACTTCCAAAGGTAAGCCTATCAAAATAATAGCAGACTTCTCAACAGAAACCTTAAAAGCAAGAAGGGCATGGAGTGAGGTATTTTGGGCACTAAAGGAAAATAATTTCAGCCCTAGGATACTCTACCCAGCAAAATTCTCATTCAAAATATCAATTCAAAGTGGATTAAGGACCTGAATATCAGACCCAAAACCTTGTAGGTAATAAACAAAAAAGTAGGGAATACACTGGAAGCAATAGGTATAATCAAGGACTTCCTCAGTAGAATTCAAGTGGCTCAGCAAATAAGAGAATTGACAAATGGGACTATATGAAATTAAAAGCTCTGCACAACAAAAGAAATGGTCTCCAAATTAAAGACCCACAGAATGGGAGAAAATCTTTGTTAGCTATACATGAGACAAGGGACTGATAACCAGAATATATAGGGAGCTCAAAAAATTAAATTCCCAAAAAATCAGTGAGCCAATAAAGAAGTGGGCAAGTGAACTAAACCGAACTTATTCAAAGGAAGAAGTCCAAATTGCTAAAAAAAAAAAAAAGAAAGAAAACAAACATACACACACACATGAAAAAAATGCTCACCGTCCCTAGCCATAAAGGAAATGCAAATCAAAACCACACTAAGATTCTACCTCACTCCTGTTAGAATAGCTACCATCAAGAATACCAACAACAAATATTGATGAGACTGCAAGGAAAAAAAACCCTCATATACTGGTGGTGGGAATGTAAGCTCGTACAATCACATTGGAAAACAATATGGAGGCCGTTTTAAAAACTAAAAATACATCTGCCATATGATTCAGCAATACCACTCCAAAGGAGTCACCCAAAGGAATGTGACTCAGGTTACTACTACAAAGGCACCTGCACAACCATGTTTATTGCAGCACTATTCACAATAGCCAAGCTAATGAAACAGCTAAGATGCCCCACAACTGAAAAATGGGTTAAGAAAATGTGGTATTTATATAGGATGGAATTTTATTCAGCCACAAAGAAGAATGAAATTTTGTTACTTGCAGGTAAATGGATGGAACTGGAGAACATCACCTTAAGTGAAGTTAGACTCAGAAGGCAAAAAAATCACGTTCTCCTTCATATGCAGATTATAGACCTAAAACAAATGCAGTAATATTATTGGACATGGGTCACACACTAAGGAGAGACCATGCACAGGAGGGATAGGGAAAGGGAAAGGAAACCAAAAACTTGAATGTGGTTGATGTGCTCACTGTATAGGAACGAATATAGTAACCTTAAACTGGCAGCGGCCAATATGGGAAGGGGACTAGGAAGTAGTGAAAAGGTCTGGTAGAGATGAATCAATTTGAGTTGTAATATACACATGCATGGAAATGACATAAGGAATCTTCCTTTACAGCTATCTTTATCTTAAACGAGCACAAACACCATGTTTTTCTTATTATCTTTTATATTTTTTTCATCTACAAAATCTGAAAAAAATGAGTGTGGAATAGGTTCTGCCCAGAGATGGGGTGGGGGGAGGTGACCCAAATAATGTATACACATGGAAGCAAATGCAAAAATGATAAAATAAAATGAAATAAAATAAAAATAAAGGACTCAGAACAATGACTAGCACAAAGTGTATAGGTAGTGTTTTATAATTATTACTGAACCAATCTTTGAGTTTACATGGATAAGAGAATCATCCTGCAATTCAGGTCTTTGTTACCTCTGTGCTGAATCCTAACAAAGTCTTAAGTATTTTTGTACCTGTACCTTTGGTCCTTGCAAAGCTGAAGATGCAGACCCTCCATTTAAAACTTTCCAGTAGTCTTGCATACAATATAAATGTCAAGCTCATATATGTGACATATAGAGTCCTCCACATTTTGTTCCCTCATCTCTCAACATCCCCCACCCCCATCAAGACTAAAGTATTTGTAACTATCTGGAGAAACCATACTACTGCTCATATGTTTGTCTTTGTATAAGTTCCTGATTAAAATGGCATTTCTATATGATTTGGCCTGGCTGCCGCTATTCATCTTTTAAGGCTTAAAATTTCAAAAAGAAAAAAACACCAATACACACCTCAAGAATTATTTCCAATTTATTTTCAGTTTCCCATTGATTATCCTTGAGTACAGAAAAATCATGACTCCTTCTATGTTGTATCATAATTTCCACTGATTTGGGAGACGTATGGGAGAGGCATACATAAATGACAGCTCTCTGTGGGTAGAAGAACCATGTTTCTACTCAACCTCTAATCCTAAGCACAGCCATGGTTGTTGGCATAAAGTGACCATCCAATAACTTTGTTAAATGAAGGGGGCATTAATTGTAAACCATGTTGCAGTCAGCCCAAGCTTATGGATGAAAGATCTCAGGAAACCCCCATAGTCAAAAAAGCAGGAAAATATCTATGAGAAATTGACAAAGTTTTAATTTTCCATAATGGTCTTCAGGTATAATATTAGCTGAGAATCATGCAATAAGATAAAACTATATAAAATTCTTCTCCAAATAACACAAGAAGCATTTTATCATGAAACTGATGCCCAGATTCATGACTTCAGTAGATTTAATTTTACACATTGTCCTTGGAAATCAATTTGAAAGTTATTATGAACTTTAAAACCAAAAATCAGTTTGGCAAATTCCTAAGTAAATTATTTCAGCTTACATAAACAATTAAAGAATGCTTCATAAGAAAAGACAATTCTACCCATAAGGTGTCCTTCACATGGTTTTCAATCACTCAAAAAATGGTCATTGTATGGTTTGAAAATTCATCAGTGTAAACAGCAAATACATCTAAGGTAAGAATGAAAATGTGAACCCTGGAAGGATGTTTATTCTACTTGTTATTATATGTAAACTACATTATGGATGTTCATTAAATACTTTTGTACCCAGATCAAAATTTTTCTCAAATTCATATATTGGATAGAACATACTCTAATTTTTAGTTTACCTATTCATCAAAAGAGACAGAAATTCAGGATAGCTCAAATTTTGACTTTAAATGTCACTTTTATGGGTTCTATCATTATTATGTCAAATATACACAGATAAATAAATAAATTATATATTTGCAGCTAGGCACCAGTGGCTCACACCTGTAAACCTAGCTACTTGGGAGATTTAAGATCAGAAGGATCATGGTTTGAGGCCAGTTCAAGGAAGTAGTTCACAAGACCCCATCCCTAAAAATAACCAGAGCAAATAGACTGGAGGTGTAGCTCAAATGGTAGTTCACATACTCTGCAAGTGTAAAGCCCTGAGTTCAAACACCAGTCCCACCAAAAATAATTATTGATACATTTGCAAACCATTAAGAAAACACTGATCAGTAGTAGAAGTTCAACTTTATCCTAATTTCCAACAAATTCCCTCTCTCAGTGCATTGCCACTATGTTTAAAATGAAAGAAGCTGGAAAGTGACTTGGATGGATAGAATTTGAAATATATTAATGCAGAAATAGCCTAATACTCTTGGAGGCCTATACCTGCTTTGTTTAATTTTGTGAAATAGATATAAAATATAAATAATTTCTATGCTAAATGAATTAAAGTCCATTGTTCAGAATTTAAAAGTGAATTACATATTACCTTTAGAGACCTTTTATTCTTTACACATATGCTGTCTTTAAAATCTTTTCCCTTCAAAAATGTCAATCTGTTAGTCTGACAATTTATGGTTTTTCACTTTCCTTCTATTGATTATTAGTTGCTTGTTTTATTAATTTATTCATTCATATAGCTAGTCAGTCAATGGTTATTTAATGCCCGCCATACACTAAGTGTAGGTCTATAAAAACAAAGCAAAACAAACAAACAAAAAACCCAATCTTTTTATCCTCAGCACACTTCCACTTTAGAGGAAATAAGGACATACAAATACAATGAATAGGTATTCTCACTGTTAATGACAGAGAATGAACCACTATCATTGAAGAGGAAGGAATGGAGGGGAGACGGATGGAAATGAGAAGGGAAGAGTTGGCCCCACTTGTGAGTACAGCAGAGCAAAGGCTAAGTCAGGTAACAAGCAGACAATCTTAGGGCACAAATACTGTGTTCTCTATGTGACTCACACCTGACCTCTGATATTTTGGTTCCAAATTAAATACTGCTTCCTCCAACAGCTTAGTTTCATTATGATTTCAACAAATGTCATATCACATTTGACTTTAAATATTGCTGAAAAGGTGTCATACTTGTACCTAAGAATAGGACTTCAGAAAAGGATTGTAAAAGGAGGTGGTGTCTCAGCCTTGTCTTAGCAAAGGTGAAGGCATCTGTGCCACAGAAAAATGAGGAAGGAGACTCCATAGAAGGAGCGGGAGGAACAAATGAGGGAAGCACTGAAGGGCAGGGGGCTTCCTGAAAACTTCAGGAAATGATGGATGGCAGGGTTGAGACACTTGAAATTGCCCTGTTGCTAAATAATCCTTCATTTCCTGTTTCTTCCTAGGTTTTCAACTTAAACAAAATGTTTACACTGAAGAAAACCATTTCACACCAAGAAAGGAAAGCAGGGCTGGATTCATTGATGCAGTTCCAATATTGCCTTCAGAACTGGTCTTTGGAGGGGTATTTTTTATTTTGAAATGAATAGAACTTGCAAAGGTCTTTATATGCAAAAGACAATCAACATGCATTTAACATTTGACTTTGGAATCAATATTTATTTCTAGCTGTGTGCTAAGTGCCTTCCTTAAGTTAAAGCTAAACTGATCAAATTCAGCTTTTAAATAAGATTACTCTCAGACTTACCTTTATTGTCTATTTTATCCTATCACTGTCTCTTCCTTCAAGTATGGCTCGAATCCAATATATGTGTTTATTTAACACACACAGTGCTTACCATGTATTCTAAGAATTTTTACAAATAAGGATTCATTGTTTAGCCAACCCTATGAGGTAAGTACTATTACTATTATTATAATGAGAAATGTGAGACCAAAAGAAGGGAAAACTTGACAAAAATCAACCAGCTAATAAGTGGTAGAGCTAAATTTGAAGCAGGCCATCACATTTTTAGCATACAACTTCTTACCCACAGAAGCCTGCTGCTCCATGATCACTCTTGTACCTTATGAAATAATAAGTAACCAGTGAACATCTAGGTTCAAAGAATGAATTCCCAAGTGAGTCATTGTTATGATTATTGTTTTTTCTATTCTAACTACATCTTTTACAGGCCATCCAGGCAGACCTGTTTGGTGCCTGTTTTCCTGGGAAGGTACCCTGTTCCTAGGGAAGTACCTGTCTCTCCCTGTACAACTAATGGGAACATCACAGAGATCAATCAAAACAATGATATCTGATGCAGAACTTTGTGTGGTCATGCTCCAATTCCAAAACCTTCCCATTCATAACCATGCTTTTCAACTCAAGCAGGTGTCTTTCTGTTTTGTGCTTGGGTTCTCCATACATGGCCTTAGTGAAACTGCCACCAAACTGGGTTTCTTAATCCCAGCTTCATAGTCATGATGTTAAGAAGCTAAAAATAAAAGCTGTGGCTAGCTCTAGTTTTTGTATGCATGCATATTAATTTAAATCATTTCCCTTTAATTATATTTAAAACACATTAGAAATTTAGTAATTATAAAAGAACTTTAATTATCAACATTCATTATTATCACTATTATTAACATATTTTAAACACCCACAGTCTGCTAAATGTTGTACTCAAGATAAAAGGCATTAACCTTGCAATTCCACTGTGACCAAGATAGAACACAATCTTCTTCTTCTAGGAAGACAACAAAATTATACTTGCTTAGCCTGACAAAGAGCCAATGAATGAGTCAGGGATAAAACCTAGTTGTCTTAACCACTAGACAATTGCATAAACAAAGAATGCCTATTAAACTCTGGTGCTTTAAGCACATCTGAATCTCCTTTTCATAAATGTTTTTAATGTCTGCATCAAATTCTTTTGTGGTAGCAAGTCTTTTTCCTTCACAGGGGTATCTGAATTATGTAAGCAGTCATTTGAGTCTATAATATAAGCTCAAATAGAGCAATGCCATTTTGGGTAGAAAAATAAACTGTAACTATAAAATGATGAAAACAAACTCTTTTTTTGAGGAGCAGGGGCATATAAACTGGCTTTGAAGGCTGCTGAAAATGAAGAATGCCAAATGCATTTGTCAGAATGGCGGCATCATGGGGGAAAATGCTACTTCAAAGGTAAAATTTGATTTAACTAGCTGAATGAAAAGAGTCTACACCTTGGTAAATTCTATTGCTATTATGTGATCTAAGGAAACTGAGTGACCTTTTCTCAGCCTGAGCATCTTCCTCTGTAAAACAAGGCAATAAGGGTACACTTGCAAATTCTTATGAAATGAGATGATACAACTGAGTATACTGATGATCCCTAATTTACAACCATTCAATTTAGGATTTTTCAACTATGATGGTACAACAGAAGCAGGCATTCAAAAGAAGCATTTGAATTTTGACCTTTTCTTTGGCTAGGGATATGTGGTATGATTAGTCTCTTGTGATACTGTGCAGGGCCAGAGAGCTGTAACTATATCAGCTGCAGTATCAGTTGATGCTTTCCAGGGCACTGTGGTGCTAGCATTTTTTGGATACAGGTACTCAACAAATTACATGAGATATTCAACAATTTATTACTAAGTTATTGTTAGATTATTTTTTCCCAATAGTAGGCTAATGTAAGTGCTTTGCATGTTTAAGATAGGCTAGGCTAATGTATGACATGCAGCAGCTTAAGTGTATTAAATGAACTACAATATTCTTCCAGTGCTGCATTTTGTCTTTTTGCAAACATAGACTTGTTTGCCATTTTTATTTTGGGCAGTATTGGGGCTTGAATTCAGGGCATTGTGTTTGGTAGGAGCCCTCTACCTTTGAGAGGTAGACCCTTCTTTTGTTTTTTTGATAGTAGCCATTCTAATTGGAGTGAGGTGATAACTCAGAAGTTTTGATTTACACTTCCCTGGGAAATAATGTTGAGCAATTCTTCATATACCTTTGGCCATCTGAGACATGCTTATTCAGGTCTATTGCTCAATTTTTAAATGTTTGCTTTTTGTTTGCTACCAAGTTGATTTTCTTATAGATTTCATATATTAAGTCTTTATTGGATATATAATTTTTATCCCATTCCATATTTGGGTTTTTTTCTGGTTTCATATAAATTTTTTCTGGTTTCATATAAATTCTAGTTTCATGAAGAATGCCACTAGTATTTTGATGGTAAAGGATAGTCTTAACAAACGGTTCTGAGAGAACTGTATATCGACAGTGAAAGGGAAGTGGAACCCTTATCTAACATCATTTACAAAAATTAATTAAAAAAGGATCAAGGGCCTAAGCATTAGAGCTAAAACTATAAAACTCTTCAAAGAGGAAAAGCAAAATATTTATAATATTGAATTTGGCAATTTACTGATATGACACAAAAGGAACACACAAGAAAAAAACAAACTGGACTTCATGAAAATTAATTTTTTGTGTAAAGGAGACAACCAACAGAATAAAAAGGTAGCCTACTGAAAGGAAGAAACCACTTCTAATCATATATCTGGAAATGAATTAACATCCAGAATATATAGAGAACATCTAAAACTCAACAATGAAAGACAAGCAATCCAATTAAAAAATAGGTAAAGAAATTAGATAGACATTTCACTAAAGACATACAAATGGCTATTAAGCACTTCAAAAAATGTTCAACATCACTCATCATTAGGGAAGTATAAATCAGAACCAATGAATTACTACCTCACACTCATTAGGATGCTCACTTTCAAAAAAAATAAGAAAGTAAAATGTTTTCTGAACATGTAGAGAAACTGAAACTCTTGTATGCCCTTGGTTGGAATGTAAAATGGTACCTATTTGTCAAAAACAATTTGGTTGCTCCTAAAAAATGAAAACTAGAATAATCATATGGTCCAGAAATTCTACTTCTATGTATATATGTGAAAGAACCAAGTCCTGAAGAGATATTTGTACACCTGTATTCATGGAATCATTACAGTAGACCCTTGATCTCCATGGTCTATGGTTTCGGCACTGAGGAAAAACCATGAATGCTCAGGATGCACTGAGTTCAGTATTGCACTGCAGATGTTTGATTCATTTTTCCTACAAGGCTGCCTTTTAACTTCTGTTAAAGACTTGCTGCCTTGCAATCAAGAGTCTCCCCAAAAAGAAATGTCCAGGACCTGATGGATTCTCTGCTGAATTCTATCAGACCTTTGAAGAAGAACTGATACCAACCTCCTTAAACTGTTCCACGAAATAGAAAGGGAAGGAAAACTGTCAAACACATTTTATGAAGCCAGTATTACACTTATCCCAAAACCAGGCAAAGACACCTCCAAAAAGGAGAACTATAGGCCAATCTCCTTAATGAACATTGATGCAAAAATCCTCAATAAAATAATGGCAAACCGAATTCAACAACACATCAAAAAGATTATTCACCATAACCAAGTAGGCTTCATCCCAGGGAAGCAAGGGTGGTTCAACATACGAAAATCAATAAACGTAATAAACCACATTAACAGAAGCAAAGACAAAAACCACTTGATCATCTCAATAGAGGCAGAAAAAGCCTTTGATAAGATCCAACACCATTTCATGATAAAAGCTCTAAGAAAACTAGGACTAGAAGGAAAGTACCTCAACATTATAAAAGCTATATATGACAAACCTACAGCCAGCATTATACTTAATGGAGAAAAACTGAAACCATTCCCTCTAAAATCAGGAACCAGACAAGGATGCCCACTATCTCCACTCCTATTCAACATAGTACTAGAATTCCTAGCCAGAGCAATTAGGCAAGAAGAAGGAATAAAAGGAATACAAATAGGTAAAGAAACTGTCAAAATATCCCTATTTGCAGATGACATGATCCTATACCTTAAAGACCCAAAAAATTCTACTCAGAAGCTTCTAGACATCATCAATAGCTATAGCAAGGTAGCAGGATAGAAAATCAACATAGAAAAATCATTAGCATTTCTATACACTAATAATGAACAAACTGAAAAAGAATGTATGAAAACAATTCCATTTACCATAGCCTCAAAAAAAATCAAATACCTAGGTGTAAACCTAACAAAAGATGTGAAAGACCTCTACAAGGAAAACTATACACTTCTGAAGAAAGAGATTGAGGAAGACTACAGAAAGTGGAGAGATCTCCCATGCTCATGGATTGGTAGAATCAACATAGTAAAAATGTCAATATTCCCAAAAGTAATCTACATGTTTAATGCAATTCCCATCAAAATTCCAATGACATTCATTAAAGAGATTGAAAAATTTACCGTGAAATTTGTATGGAAGCCACACAGGAAGCCACGAATAGCCAAGGCAATACTCAATCAAAAGAACAATGCAGGAGGTATCACAATACCTGACTTCAAACTATATTACAAAGCAATAACAATAAAAACAGCATGGTACTGGCACAAAAACAGACATGAAGAGCAGTGGAACGGAATAGAGGACCCAGATATGAAGCCACACAACTATAACCAACTTGTCTTTGACAAAGGAGCTAAAAATATACGATGGAGAAATAAAGCCTCTTTAACAAAAACTGCTGGGAAAACTGGTTAGCAGTCTGCAAAAAACTGAAACTAGATCCATGTATATCACCCTATACCAAGATTAACTCAAAATGGATCAAGGATCTTAATATCAGACCACAAACTGAAAGTTGATATAGGAAAGAGTAGGAAATACTCTGGAATTAGTAGGTATAGGTAAGAACTTTCTCAACGAAACCTCAGCAGCACGGCAACTAAGAGATAGCATAGATAAATGGGACCTCATAAAACTAAAAAGCTTCTATTTATTAAAAGAAATGGTCTCTAAACTGAAGAGAACACCCACAGAGTGGGAGAAAATATTTGCCAGCTATACATCAGACAAAGGACTGATAACCAGAATATATAGGGAACTTAAAAAACTAAATTCTCCCAAAACTAATGAACCAATAAAGGAATGGGCAAGTGAACTAAACAGAACTTTCTCAAAAGAAGAAATTCAAATGGCCAAAAAACACATGAAAAAATGCTCACCATCTCTAGCAATAAAGAAAATGCAAATTAAAACCACACTAAGATTCCACCTCACCCTTGTTAGAATACCATCATTAGCAACACCACCAACAACAGGTGTTGGCGAGGATGCAGGGAAAAAGGAACCTTCTTACACTGTTGGTGGGAATGTAAACTAGTACAACCACTCTGGAAAAAAATTTGGAGGCTACTTAAAAAGCTAGACATTGATCTACCATTTGATCCCCCACTCTTGGGTATATACCCAAAAGACTGTGACACAGGTTACTCCAGAGGCACCTGCACACCCATGTTCATTGTGGCACTATTCACAATAGCCAAGTTATGGAAACAGCCAAGATGCCCCACCACTGACGAACGGATTAAGAAAATGTGGTATCTATACACAATGGAATTCTATGCAGCCATGAAGAAGAACGAAATGTTATCATTCGCTGGTAAATGGATGGAATTGGAGAACATCATTCTGAGTGAGGTTAGCCTGGCCCAAAAGACCAAAAATCATATGTTCTCCCTCATATGTGGACATTAGATCAAGTGCAAACACAACAATGGGATTGGACTTTGAGCACATGATAAAAGCAAGAGCACACGAGGGAGGGGTGAGGATAGGTAAGACACCTAAAAATTAGTTAGCATTTGTTGCCCTTAATGCAGAGAAACTAAAGCAGATACCTTAAAAGCAACTGAGGCCAATAGGAGAAGGGGAACAGGTACTAGAGAAAAGGTGAGATCAAAAAGAATTAACCTAGAAGGTAACACACACGCACAGGAAATTAATGTGAGTCAACTCCCTGTATAGCTATCCTTATCTCAACCAGCCAAAACCCTTGTTCCTTCCTATTATTGCTTATACTCTCTCTACAACAAAATTAGAGATAAGGGCAAAATAGTTTCTGCTGGGTATAGAGGGGGTGGGGGGGAGAGGGAGGGGGCAGAGTGGGTGGTAAGGGAGGGGGTGGGGGCAGGGGGGAGAAATGACCCAAGCCTTGTATGCACATATGAATAAAAAAAAAAAAGATTTGCTGCCTTTCAACAAATCTAAAAATTTCACTCTATCACTTAAATTAAACATGTCACATGCCCTCTTTTTGGGGCCTGGGAGGGTTGCCACAGCATATATCTTGTTTTCGGGGGCACCATTTGTTTTGGGGGGACACATTTCCCCAAAATTAAGGGCAGGGAAGTACTCAGCAAATCAAACAATGATTTAAACTCAACTGATGATAATGCAGGACTGACTGACAGCTTCTCTGCACATGAAAATTTTAATTTTTTTTGTTTTTGAAATTTCTTTTGGTTTTTAAAACTTATTTATTTTCTGGCCACATTTGGTCAAAACCATGTTTGATAAATCCAAGAATAAGTTGGGGTTACTGTATTCACAATAGGAAAAATGTGAAGGATATCTAATTGTTCATCAACAGATGAATATACACTGAAAATGTGCTATTTATATCTATATAGACATATATAAAGCACATTTATATATCATATATGTTACATACAATATGTAATTTGTATATTATGCATAATATATTTATATGTTATATATCTCTATATCTATACCTATAGAGATACAGATGTAGATATTTATCTACAGTGGAATGTTATTCAGCTTTAAGATGGTAGGTGACTCTTACACATGGATGAAGCTTGAAGACGTTATGCTAACCAAACAAGGCAGTCACTAAAAGACAGATATTGTATGATTCCACTTATCTGAGGTTCCCAGGGTCTTACTATCCTAGAGAGAAAAAGATGAATCAGGCTGTCAGGGGCTAGAGAGAAGAGACAATGGGGATTGTTATCTAATGAGTACAGAGTTCAATAATGAAGATGGAGCATTCTAGAGATAGTGATTTAGAGGCACACCAATATGAATATACTTATAACATTGAACTGTATGCTATGCTTAAAATGGTTAAGATGATCAATTTTATGTGCGTTGTGTCACAATAAAAGAAGAAAAAAGGTTTTGCAAAGCAATATCACGAAATTTTAATGTACATTATGGAGGCATGGGAAATGGTTTGTGACTTTTGAGGCAGGAGGGCAGCAGCCATGTGTGCACGTGTATGTATACAAATGTACTTAAGTGTACATATATTTATGTATTATAGGTGTAATGATTTTATTCAAAGAATAATAAGGAACTGCAGAGGTTGAGAATCCCTAATCTGAAAATCCAAAATTCAAAAGGCATGATGCCACAAGTGGAAAATTCCACAACTGACCTCACTTCATGGGTTGCAGTCAAAATGCAGGTGCATTAAAAACATTATGTAAAGTTACTTCAGGCTATGTGTATAAGGTTTATATGAAACAAATGAATTTCATGTCTAGACTTGGGTCCTATTTCTAAGATATCTCATGTATATGTAAATATTCCAAAATCCAAAGCTATCCAAAATTCAAAACACTTTTGGCCCCAAGCATTTTTGATAAGAAACCTCAATAGACACATAGCAGAACTTCTAAACAATGTTTATATTTTATGAGACTATTCAAATAAAATTTTGAGTAGATTAATGTAAAAGGTTTTGATAGGTTTTCTAAACATGTGGTATCAAACTATAACAATACCAGCTATTTTGTTGCTGATTTATCTTCAAATCTTCACAAGAACATAGCTAAATGTCAAATACATTTTATCTACAAATTAAAATTAAGAAGACTTCAGTAATTGTCAGAGATTAAAATTAAAGGCAGAGGAAAGTCGATGACAAGACAATCCATGAACAAGTCAACCAATTCTAACTTTTGGGAGTTACTTCCTATCTTTTATTTTTTTGAGGGGGATATCCCTTTTCAATTCTGCAACACATGTCATTTTTTTGTAACAAATGGCATTCTTGTTTATAAAGTAGAGAGTTCTGTCTGGGAAGAATACCGAAAAAAGCAGGTGGAAAATTTCCAATCTGAAATTTTTTAGCCAGTTGTAACTTAATAAAGTTTTGCTAAAAGTAGTGATTTTTTTAAAAGCTGGCTTAAACCTGTCAGAAGGCTTTGGATTCTCCAGTGTCTCACATTAGTTACTTCAAAACTAACTCACTCCAGATGTCCCCATGATCATCTAATCAGACATCAAAAACTGTATGGTGAGAAGCTCACATGCTGCTTATGAGGATGCTGTGTTTCTACAAGCGTAAGCCACACACAGTAGCTACATTTAAAATGTGATTCATCTAAATCAGAATTCCATTTTATAGCACAGAGCTATTAGGAAAGGCGCCACCCTCCTGAGAAAGGAAAGTCTTTTAAATGTCTGCACAATGTCATTTGCCTTGACTAGACTTTGAAAGCAGAAACCAAAATGAAGCTTGTACTTCAGAAGAGTCTATGTTGTGAGAAAAAAAAAAATCCCTCTTCAGAAAGGACTTCTATGAATCACACCATGCTCAAGAAAAACAAACAAACAAAAAAAGCTTTCCTAGTCTCACTAATGTGGATGTCTAAGTCACTAAGAACAATTGCAGTTCATGTAGTTTCCCTAGTTATTATTTCTTTCTCAAAATTTCAGAGGAAATCTTCCACAATTTAAATAATTTTCTCAGGGCCACAGAGCTATTGATGCAATCAGGACATAGAATCTTGACCTTCAGAATAAAACTACTTTAAACATCATCTTCAGCAGATTTCAAGCAACACAGTCAAATTGGATCTGCTAACATGAGAGTGAGACATTAGTGTTTTGCCAAAAAACACCTTGCAATGTTCCCATCTTCTTTACTCACATAATTTTTATTTTCTTCCATAACAGCTGAAATCAGTAAAACTTCTTAAAAAGATGATAGATGGAAAAGAAAATTTAGAAGGGAGAAATCTTTAGATGTAATGTTCAAGGAAATTGTCCTGAAATTTCTAAGCAAGAGTTTTCTAGATTCTTTAGGCATTGTTACTAGAAAATTACAAGGCTAAAACTGTCACGATTACCAGCTCGATGACTACATAACTCACAATTTTGTTGACAGAGATAGAACCCAGATAACTGAATATATGTATGCAGGCTATTTTCTATCCTTTGTTCACCTATCAGGGTTACTTGAAAAATTAGTCTTCAAAATGATTCACATGTAGAATTACCAAGGTTTGTTTTTTCCCCCATAATTTCTACTTTTTCTCCAAAACAATTCCTATGCTGAAGTTACTGGCAGAATTTTAAGAAGATAAAGTGGGTCTCAATTCAAACTGCTGACCTCAGCCACCAACTCACATTTTAATATCAAATAGAGAAGTTATGTTTAAACATTTCTCCCTCCTTAACAACATGAAGAAGAAACAGTAACACATTGTCCAAAAGCAGAATATTCTATACTGAAACTATGTGGGGAGAAAAATAGTATGCTAAACAGGGAATTTCAAAATTGAATTCATACATACATATACATAAACAAACACATACTCAATATATAAAATACGTATTTTGACAAAATGAGTTTAAATTGCTTAAAAGTTATTGAATTGAATTCATCTTGCCCACCTCCAAAATGAAAGTTTGAATCATCTGGTCGTATATTATGATAACCTATTTCATACCAGGCACTGCGCCTGGGGGCTTGAAAACAAAAATGAATGCAGTGCCTCTGAGGAGTTCACAGTTTTGAAAACATGCAGGCATGCTCAACAGCAGTTCTATTGCAGGGAGATAAGAACTAATAGAGATACTGCACAAGGCATTTCCCTTTAGGGGCTAGGGAGCCTAAGCAGAGTGCTAACGTGCAGACTAATAGCAAAGAACACTCATTTTGATTGCCAAAAATGTATTATTTGGTAATCTGATCTGTGCTCACATTGATAGGGCCATTTATTTACTTTAGATCTGTTCTTTGTAACTAGGCTAGAAATTTCCTGAGGACAAGAATTGTGTCTTAGTTTCTCTAGATGGCACATAGGAAATCTTGGATAGCTCAGGGATTAGTTTATTTTGATATGAAAACAAAACACAATTTTTCACTATGTGCATGTCCAGAACAAAAAGTGAAAGAAGACATTTTATGGTTAGCCTTTAAATTTCTGAAAGACCTCTGAATAGTGATCTTTCTTTTAGATTTTCAGTTTTAGACTACACCCAAGTTGGATAATGAGGAAGTGCACACCTGAACAAGGATCAGGTTTTCCAGGGTCCTAGATTATTCATGGAACAGACATCCAGGTCATCCAAATGTGTTTTACCAAGTTCTGCAAGATGTGATAAAAAAAATTCTGCTGCAGAATAAATTGGACTGAAGGGTATTCTCTACCAGAACTTGCTTTAGAAATTAAGCTGCCTAAACTTGCCAAACTAAGTAAACATTTGGCTCCATGAAATATTGGATGGCAGCTTTATCTCTCAAAAACAAAGCCATATGAAAACCATCGTTGCAATGTGTCTCCAAGCTCTAGTCTTATCAGCACACAGCGTGAACAGCTGGAGTTACAAACACCAGCACTATTATTAAATCACTGTGTTGAGAGAAAAAAAGAAAAACCTTTTGTAGGCTTCAGTATCTCTAAATAATACAAATATACATTACATGCTATTTCTCCCTCCCTTTTGGTGTGCAGCATCTATCTCTTCTCAATGGTAGACAGACAACTGATAGAGCCTTCCTTCCAATATACCTTGGTGTCTATAGCTATTATTCTATTCTGGTGAGTATATAGCTACTTATGGTGGGCTTTGACATCAACTCATTCAATTTTCATTATGTACAGACTCACAATAAACACCAAAAGAAGACATGTCATGGTCAGCTGGTTTGGTGGATGGTCAGTAACCCACAACCAATTGTCATCTGATATCTCAGTGGCAATTCGATGATTTTAATCCTAACAGGAAAGCTACTTAATATTACCTGCAATTTCTCAATGATTTCTTTAATGAGTATGAGAAAATTTCATCTAGAAGAAACACTTAGTAAAATTCCAATATGTGTGACATACTTGGGAAGATACATGCCATACAAGAAGAAATTGCTGAAATCAATACCCCATCATATTATATACAAGATACAAAAAGAATGCTGATATTCATTGGAAATCTTCTCTGCCTAGTAGCTTACCTGCCACTATATTTGCTTAAAAAGAACATTTCCAAAGAACACTGTATCATCAGTTCTCATCCCAGAACATTCTGCACAATTGGAGATACTTATTTTCATGGTGATTTTCCATAATCAATCAGCTTGTATCCTTTATCCTTAATCTTAGAGTGGCTGACAGTTGTGGCGCTACTGAATAAGTAGGACTTTTTGACCTCTTAGAGCAGAAGTTCAAAAGTTTCTACTTATCTTAAAATCTTGAATTTACATACTATGTGAATATACATAGTAGGTATTAGATAGGAAAAGTGCTCACAGGGTGAAATAACCTTAATTACTTAATATATATTTTCAGGGAGAGAATGAAAATTCTCTACCTCTTATTCTGTATCATTTTTCATTTTCTGAGAACTGGTATTTTCCCTACATTATTTAATCTAACCTTTAAAACAGGGGTTCTTAATCTTTTGTATTCTTATTAAAATTTTAAGAGTGAGAGAGTCCCTTTAATGAAACACACATACACCATGACATGGAACACAACTTCAGAGAGGTAACAGACAAACTGGAACTCATCCATGGACTTCTAATTTAACAACCACAAAATCTGCCAGCTTATTTTTGGAATAAAGCATACAAACTTCTATAGTGCAGACCAAAATTTTCTTAATTTTGGTGATATAAAACAAATAATGTTTTTAGAACAATGTCCTTTGCTTTACTCTTTGAGAACCACAGTACTATAATTTTCAGGAATCCACTTTTTAATTTACTCACCCTGCAGGATCAATCTGCCTTAAGGGTTAAATTTAAAACTATAAACAGTCATTAAAACACAAAACAACCATAGTAGTTAACCGGATATTAAGAAAAAAATCACATCTGTTTTAGAGTTCTGTTCCATCCACAAAATCAAGAACATCAATTTCAAGGACCGGGTTTTATGACATGCCCTTAAGCCAAGAACACTAGGTTACAATAAAAGAAAGGAAGGTAAGACTTCCCATAAGCAGACTCTCACTGAAATATCCTGTCCCCAGGATTCTCTTCTTTAGTTCAAAAGTAGTCAGTAGAATAAGATTTGCTATTGTCTTAAGTCATAAATAGCCACTGCTATTTGCAAATTAATAATAACTGTACTATCTTGGTTGGAATGGAGGAAGAACGGAAATAATTTTCATGCTTTTTGGTGTTACTTTAAGTAACAACAGATTGGGTGGCTTCTCAAGATATATAGAATTTGAAGTTTGCAGCAAATCTAATTTTTCTAATTTAGGCCTATTTTAAAATTCCAACATGTCTCAGAGTGTACATCTCAAATAACCAATTTATAATAACTTAATCAGGCAGAAAAGTACAACTTTTCTAACTTTTTGAAAACAAGTAACTCTGGGCATCAGTGAAAATCTTCCCTCTATGGTAAGCCTAATGAAGTGCAACTAAAAATAATAGTCATCAACTGTAAGTTTAAAGGAAATCTTTCAACATTATCAAATGTGTCAAATATTCATTCTTCAGATTCTTATTCTATGGGTTATGAGTAACTTTCATTTCTTGGGAATAACTGAACATAACCCACTGGGGTCCTGCCAACTGTGAATTAGTCACATGTGAACACTCTGTTTAAGAGATAGAAATTCTGATTGTTAACTCCAGCTTTGGATATTGAACTGAAATGAAATTGAACATGGCTTTTAAAGCAATTATATTTCACATTGGTTGCTACATGGCTACATTATTACATACTCCCCATATTCATCATCACTTATCAAGTATGGTACAGCTGCAGGTAATAGAATCATTGTATCTGAGACATGGAAAAGAACCTGCAATCTCCACATCCACTCTCCTGAGCTTGGGGCCTTTCCACACTGAATCCCCTTTACAGTGTGCTCCTAGGTAATAGCTGTGGTTGTTGTAGTCCCATAATTCCCTTGGAAGCTGCTGCTCCCTTATTTCTGAGCAAACAATAAAAGTAACTATATGGCTATATGTAGGATACCATATTCTTAGGATACCCCTAAGAATTGGTAGGATGCTATTAATAATTGTTTCAGAACAATAGGCATGAACCAGGACTGCTCTAGGCAAGGCCTATCACCCAACAGATGAGCTCAAAGATCTTCCCCTAAGGATCTCAAACCATTTTATTACTTCTATGCTATCCAATAGAAATAGATTAAGAACTACAGGGATAATTTAAAATCTTCTAGTGACCATGTCAAGAAAAAAAGGAATACATGAAACTAATTTTAATAATATATTTCACCCAATGTACCAAATGTATTATTGTTTGAACATAGTCAATCTAGAAATTATTTAATGAGTGCTTTTATATTACTTTTTTGTACTTTAGTCTTTGAAATCCAGTGTGCCTATCTCACTTAAAACACATTTTAATTCAGATCAGGCCTTCTGTGGCTAATGACTACTATTCTGGACTAAATAGTCCACCAGTTTGGAAATGCAGAAACACATGGGTAAAGGTTTAATACACATGTGCATGCATCACACATGCATCTTTCTTCTATGTTGAATATAGATATGCTTAAGTGACTTTTTCTAACTTTGCAAATGATTTGTACAGCAGGGCAGTTACAGTATTTGTCACTTATCTAGGGTGAACCAGACCTTGGAACAGCTAAATAATTACCTGATATATTCTTTTGGGGGAACAGATAGAATGGCTGAGTTAGATTAACTATTAATTATCAAGCTAGTTAACTGCTGAGAGCTACAGGGACTTTTCCTAGACTCACATGTGTCTTCTGTTCCTAAGCCCAAAGCACATATACTGATCACCTTTCACATACTTGGCTCTAGATGTGGAAACATAAAAAAGACACCTTGGAATATTAAGTATTATAGCATTCACTGAATTTATTTTATAATTGAAGCAAGAGAGGCCTAAAACAGCTTTTCATCCAGGTCAAGGCAAGGAACAGACTCTACTCTTTGGGCCTTAAGTCTGCATGTCATTGTGCAAGAACACTATAGAGAGAGGAGGAAAGATGTGTTTTCCTTTTTTTTTGTTGACATAGAGATATTTAGCCTATGTTTGATAACTTGCATAAGGGTGAGATACAAGAATCTGAGATGCCAGCATTTCTCTTTGAATTAGGATATGCATAGTTGCTAGTAATAATATATCTTCCTGCCTCACACCACAACTCAGAACTCATTTATGCTATACTTTGTTAAGGCTATGAAATCTATCAGAAAGATAATAGCTCTGATTTCCTCTTAGGGAAAGCAATATTGATGTCATCTCAACTGGTCTCAGTACTGAGCCTATGTGATAGAAACATGGAAATAAACTGGTGAATTTTCTGCAAAGAATAACACATTAATTAGACACACTTTCATTTTAGGGTACTCATCATAAAATGAGCACTAAATTGTTACTTATTCTGTCTTATGTAATTCTCTCATTGATATAGTTCTCTTACCCCAATTCCAATGTATTTATAATTGACATGATATAATCACTGAATTTTTAAAAATATTATATTGCATCCTGGCTTTATTTGTACTCAACTCAAAGTAGATCCCACACACCTGATTTTTATTAATGTTCCATTAAATGTACATCCTAAAATGAATAGAATTTTAAATAGGATAATGAGGTAACATTGCTACAATGCTTTCAAGACAATTCCTTGTTTCAGGAAGAAAATTTGCCAAAATAATGCCACAAATACATTAGTAAATACCCAATAGTTTAATATGGTGACTCCTACCTCATACACATGGGCACTGCTCTTGGTAACAAAATTATAAGCCAAAGTGGGAGACTCTATTAACTCATTCAGCATCCTGATACACCTATAAAATGTTGTTTCTTTCTTAAAGTGCTATAGGCTGATAATGGCAAAGGGACCAGCTTTTAGGAGACTTTTAAAATATGGTTACATTTGTTTATTGCAATGATATGTATCCATTCATCAAAATCTAACTCTCAAGCTATTTGGATGGATGAGCCACAATTACAGCTCTTCAAAGCAACTGAGTAAGCAGAAAGATCCCACAGCCCTATACAGAAGGAAGATATCATCTCTTCAGGAAATCATTCCCCACTTAATCTATTAAGTATAAGTATAGCAGTTATGATTATATTTGGTTAGAAGTATTTTGGGTATATAATTGTATTTCCTTCAATTTGAGTGCTGATTTCTAGAAACCCAATACTGGTACTACATATCCATAACATTGGGAGCTTGAAATAGTATCACCTTCCTGTGTGATATGACTTTACAAAGCCTTGTGTTAACACAGTCAAAAATACATGAGTTGGTTCCTCGGGCATTTGGAAGCAGGAGGATAATGGACGTGAACAGTGTAGTGTGCCGGCTTACAATGCAGTCTTGAGGCCAGACAATGGGTTTAATTCCTGTGCATGCCACGTCCTCGCTGTATGTCTTGAATCAAATGAGTAAGCCTTCCTCTCCTTTAATTCTTTTATCAATAAAATGGAGATAAAACTTGTGCTTACCTTGATGTGGAAGTTTAGATGACAATGTAAAGTACTTAGAACGGGGTTTGGTACGTAATCAGTGCTATGTGAACAATGGGTCTCACTATAATACTAGTAACAGTTTATGCTATCTACTATAATAATTACTACTATGTATTTTATCAAAGGGTCTCTATCTAATTATCAATTTGCTCAAGTCTGTGGGTAAGGCACTTTGATCTTTCATCAGAAAGACAAACAGTGTGATACCTACTAGAACAACAGATTTCAGGCTCTGTCCACCAGAGTGTGAAGTGCTTGGCTGAGCATCAGCAGGTAGCCCTGGTGCTGGGTCACTGCTTCTCCTCACCAGCAGTGGAGTGCCTGCAGGACAAAATAAGAGGTGAGAGGTCAAAAGAACCCCAGTGAGAAGAAAGTACATGGCACAATGAGCTTTAATTAAAAAGGTTTACAACATGCTTTTATGTAAAAAAAAATTCTATTTCTAGGATGCCTGTAAATTAATCCATTTAATGATCTTTTGTCATATATATATATATATATATATATATATATATATATATATATATATATATAGACACATGCAAACAAAATCTTTCAACTTTCCACTTGCATTTTGAAACAAGTCTTTGAATATATTAGAAACTGTCAGGCAGTGGGCAATCTAAAAACTGATTTACAAAATATATGTGAGTACTAAAGAATGATTACCCAGAAGACTAATGAAGAGATTCACAATTCAGTGTAATTTGCTACTCAGTAGAGCTAGAAGTATAGTTATTACTGCATTTGGTGCTTACCAAATATGTTGAATAATGACACGTACTGAAATAAATTTTTTGCTGGGGTTACAGCATTAATGTCTATTTAGGTACACAAAGAGATTGGTTCCATTCTCTTTCTTTTCTCCTAAAGTAGATAAAACTGATAAAGAAAATAAGTTAGTGCTTCTAAAAATATACCTGATTTCTTTTTAATTTAATAAAAGCCTCCACTATTAAATATTTGAGTCAGTTATTAAATTTTGAAAAAAAGATCATGCTATTAGAAAGTTCAAATGAAATTCAACCTTACCAGAGCCAGCAGCCTAGCTACCCTGACTTCAATTAGGCCTAAAATAATTCATTTCATACAAAATTGGCCACTATGGAGGAAAAGCTTTAAAAAATACCTTACAATTTAAAAATCACTCTCACAAAAAAATTAACTTTTTATTTGCATGTTTTTGAGGAAATAAGCAGAAAACATTTGAAATGCAATTTCTCGTTTATCAATATCCTGAAAATAATTCCTCAAGCTTTTCAAGCTATAGCAATTTAAAGAAACATTTTCATCCACATTTTAAGTTATTTAAAAAACTGATTTATATATGTCTCAACATTCTTAGTCACAAAACACAGACTTACTAATATTTTTCATCCTTTTCTAGCCAAGAGTTGCTTTCTTAAAGATATCTTCTTTCATAATAAGTTAACATACTATTCAAGATACAGACATTATATCACCAAAATATATTATCAAGTCCAAGCTCACATTCTTTTATTTCTTTTAAATTAATAGATGCATCACTAGATTATTCCCCACTTCTTCTACCTCCATTATCAAAATTTCTTAAGCAACTGACATACTAATAATTGTATGATTGGCAATTGTTTATTGAATGAAACTTTAAAAAAAATATAAGAAGAGTTGAAGCAAGAAAAGGTATCCCAAAATCCACTCTCACATCACAGTTTTTGTCCCTTTCTCAAGTGATCTGAAGGCTAAATACCTTTCAGATTAAGCCCCTGAATCACCAGTAATGTGAAAAGAACAAATTAATCTAAATGTGATATCCTCAGAAGCAAAACATTTATTTTTTAGAGTTTTGTTTTTATAATTAGTGTTGTGCTGGTGGTACATTGCGGCACTTATAAGAGTTCACGCAATATACTAAATATGTCACAGTTGAATTCACCTCCTCTGTCATTCTCCTTTATCTTCTTTCCCCCCATTCCTGGAATAGTTTCAACAGTATTTGTACTGTGTACCTATAGTATTTGCACTATATTCACCCTTTTATACTCTTTTCCCACATCTTCCCTGTTTGCACTGGTACCAACTACCCAGACAGGATCTGTTCTACCCTCCTGTTCTCCAATTTTGTAACAACAACAAAAAAGACATTTTAGTTTTCTTAAGATAGCTATACAGGGAGTTTCCTTGTGACATTTCCATGTATATATGTATGATAACCTGAATTGGTTCATCTCCTCTATTTTTCTCCTTTCTACCTTAGTCCTCCTCTTATGGTGATTTCAACAGGCTTAAAAATTCTATATTCATTCTTGTATAGGAAGTACATCAACCATATTCACCTTTTCAACTTCCTTCTTTTACACTCCCTCTCTCATATGTGACCTTCCCTTGGTATGACTTATTTTTCATAATATTATTTATATTTGTATCAGGTTCATATCCCATGTATGAGAGAAAACAGGCAGCTTTGGCTTTCTGAGCCTGCCAAACTTCACTTAAGATAATATTCTCCAGTTTCGTCCATTTACCTGCTAGCAATGAAATTTCCTTCTTCCTGTGGCTGAATAAAATCCCATTGTATATAAATACCACATTTTCTTAATCCATTCATCAATAGTGGGGCATCTTGGGTATTTCCATAGTTTAGCTATTGTGAACAACACTGCAATAAACATGGGTGTGCAGGTGCCTTCATTGTAACCTGACTTTTCCTTTGGGTCTACCCCTAGGAATGGAGTTGCTGGATCATATGGCAGCTCTATTTTTAGCTTTTTGAGGAGCCTCCATACTGTTTTCCATAGTGCTTATACTAATTTACATTCCCACCAACAGTGTGTGAGGGTTCCTTTTTCCCCCACATCCTTGCCAACATTTATCGTTTGTGTTCTTGATGGTAGCCATTCTAACAAGGGTGTGGTAGAATTTTAACATGTTTTGATTTCATTTCCTTTATGGTCAGGGATGTTGAGCATTTCTTCATGTGGTTTTTTTTTTTTTTTTTTTTTGCCATTTGGACTTCTTCCTTTGAAAAGGCTCTGCTCAGTTCATTGTGTATTTCTTCATTGGGTCATTGATTTTTGGGGAGTTTAGTTTTTTAATCTCCCTGTACATTCTGTTATTAATACCTTATCAGATGTGTAGCTAGCAAAGATTTTCTCCTATTCTGTGGGCTGCCTCTTCAATTTGGTGACCATTTTGTTTGTTATGCAGAAGCTTCTTAATTTCACAAAATATTATTCTTAAAATCAATAACAAAAGGTAGGCAACTCCATGAAATTCTAGATTATTTATAAGCATTTAACTAAACCAGTACACTAAAGTCAATAATCTCAAGCTGGAGAAAATAATAAATAACAAGGAATGCCATCATGGTTCACTAAGGTACTTCCTCATTGTAAAAAACAAGTTGATTTACAGTCACAGAAACGAAAATTTCAATAATAGACAATTTTAATTATAATATTTTCTTAGCTGAGTCATATACATACCTATGTCAGAATATACGTGTGTACCATGATTTTTCTTGAGTAATAAATACATTTTACACATAAGTTTTCTTAAACAGTAAGGACACCTGCCTGTAACTTATCACATTATTGCTATTTCCTGTTTTAATGTCAAAATATTAAATTATTAGTGAAATGTATACAGGTTTGTATATTTAATTGATATGCCATGATGTTATTGTATGTCTCCCAGAAGATGACAGCTCATTTTGTAACATTTGGGTCATTACAAAACATCTCATAGTAAGTAACCCATTAATATGTAAAATTTTCACATTTTAATGTGTAAGCTAAAATATATTTAATTAATAATAAGCACACAAAACCAAATCAACCAACTGAACAAACTTTAAGATGTCTGGATATTTCTTAAACATACTTTCAGCTCATTAGGGAAAAAGTGTTTTCTCTCTACTTTTTTTTTGAATTTTTTTTTTTGAATCCTCATTTGAATGTCTTCTATTGAGTCACCTAATTTTTCCTTGGCTGTCTCAATGTGTTAATAACAAGTGCAAATTATTTCATATTGGAATTAATAATAAGCATCCTTAAATATGAGCTGTTAGAGAGTTTTAAACTCTCCTTGAATTACTCTTTCAATTGCCAAACTCTATTTGAAGACAGCTGTCAGGAAGAGACTGAGTAACAAGTTAGACACAAAGAATCCTGGTGTCCAATATAAGCAAGAAATGAGAAGCACTAAAGATTACCTGAACAAATCCTTTGTGATACAGTACAGTAGAAATCACATTTGCTAAGCAAAGTTAACTGAAGTGAGAGGAAGACAGCTCCATTCAGTTTTATGACCCTTCCACAGGAGGAGTTTGGATAAATAAAACACAACCTTTGTATTGAAGGAGCTTAGAACCAAACCAGAGAGTAGACACGAACAGTACTAACTGTCATGTGTCAGTGTAGTGGACAGAACAATGGCTTTGGAGCCAAAGAGACTGTTTCACCTTTGCTAACTCTATGACACTGAACTTGGACGGCTATGTGACACAACCTAATCACTTGAAACTTGACCCCTTGAAAAAGGAAGAAATATCTCTTGCTATTTGTCATGAGTAGTGTTACCTGGCCAAAAAGCTGAACTTTGGAAAATAAAATTAATTTTCATGGAATAATATGTGAATGAAAATAGTAAAATCCAATTTTGTGGTAAACTAAGTGCCACCTTACAATAGGATTCATAGTTTTTAAGAAAAGAAGATGGAGAGGGAAAGGTGTTCCAAAATGGGAAAAAATTCTATTCCACAGCATTTTTCAGCTTATTGAAAAAAGCCTCATATTTTAGAGGCAAAAGACTTCAGTTCAACTAAAAATAGCATTCCTTGGAATCATAGTTTAAAAGCTACTTGAAGCAAGACTGAAATAAAATAAAGAATTATTAATACTTTAAAGCCTAAACTTCTGTACAGCCAAATGATGTTTTTCCACAGAAGTTCCACTCTACACCAGGACATACAAGGGATGGAGGGAGGATTATAGTAAGCAGAGCAGGCAGATAGCTTATTTTTCAGAGAGGAAAATGTGGGAGCAAGGAATGTTTCAGTGCATTTCAGTAGACATAAGTGTAGGTAACCAGTACAGGTGGGTTAGGTATGAATAATTGGAGAACCCATACCTGATGAGCACACATACTCTATACTGGTTCAAGTCCCCAATTAATTTAGTCAGTTACACTGAAACTTAACAGAAGCCACAGACTACTACTTGGAGCAAGAGAAGAGTCCCTGATTCAGTAGATATTTGCTGGTGACTATGTACTCACAAGATTGGGGCTTGCCACATTAAGTAAAGCTCACTTCTGATTAGACTCCTACACATGCATGCTCATGCCTTATGCCACACTCAGGAAAGACTTACACTAAGTTTCTTTGTACATACTTTTAAGAAGATGGCTAGATTTATCATGTTCTTTCAGGCTGTGAGCCAATTGGAATTGGTCAAACCATATCCTCAGAGGAGGAGAAAGTAGAATTAGTTCCCAGGGGTCTGTGAATGATGGCATATCTTCCAATTCTTAAGCAATCACCATTTTAATGATGGTGAAACTGGTGTTCAAAGGGGGAACAGTTACTTATGACTTTAAATGTCAGTAAGGCAGGCCAAAGGCGCATCAGTTTTCCTCAGTTTGAGGAAAACAATTTTGAAAGAGGCAAGAATTAAAGGCTCAAAATGGTACACCAATGGATTGTGCATGATATAAATTCAAATATAAACTAAGGTGTTTTCTGTAAGTTTCTGTCTCTATTACTCACACACAACTGGGTAGATTTTTTTTTCTACACTTAAAGGATATGTTTGGATGGAACTGGTTTAAATGACAGGCGACGTCATATAATATTAAGTTTGCAGGCTTTGAAGGATGTGGAATTAAAGAGACTGAAACCAAGAAGAGTAACATATGATGATACAGACAGCAAAAAAAAAAAAAAACTATAGATTTTAAATATGAACCCCATATCAAAATTCACAAAGGCATATGTTCTAAACTGTATAGTAAGTAGCACCAGAGATTTATTTATCTAAAGATGGTTAATGACCCTTCTGAGAAAAACCAGAAGGCCAGCTTGTCACCAATATTGGTGCCATTTCATCCCAAGGTAGTCACAGTAAATATGCTGATATGGCATGCTGAAAGAACTAGGGGATCTCAGCTCAGAGAGGCTGGACAGATAATGTCAAGCTGGAAGATAGAAGTCTGCAATTGTAGACAGAAAAAGAGAGAAACTGAGGAGGACATGAGAGAATTTGACAGCTGAATCAACCTCCATACAAATGAGAATAGCATAAAACAGACCTGAAATCCTTATATTTCTTGCTCAGAGAAAAGCAATGGGGACATTTTTGGCAACTACTATGATTTGTTTCAGAGGAATAGAAATTTTGGCTTCAACTCACTGAGGGTTAGGATTTGCTTTTAATCTAAAATGTCATGACATGCATGAGAAACCAAACACTAGATTTTCAATTGGACAAATTTGTGAAGATGAATATGAGGTTGGTACTGAAACTCATATTGCCTTCCAGAACGAGTGGGTAGACGCAAAGTGAGTTGAACAAAGGAAAAGAAAAAGAGTAAGAATACATATTGGTCCATTAGCAGTGTTGCATGCACATAAACAAATAAAGTTAGGATTTTATATTCTGCCAGAATCCTCGGAAAGAGAGGACATCTAAAATCATGAGCAGCTAGTGAAGCCACAGAGGAGAGTGAAGCTTTCTATAGAGGAGAGTATGGAGGAAAAGGGACTTGGATTACCATGATAACCTGTTTATGTGCAAAGAGGGATAAGGGTTTGTCATCTTTAGAGTCTCAATTTTCCTGTGCCCCAAGGAATTCCTTCAGTGCTATTGAATTATTAAATCACAAAAACACTTGGATAGTTTGAAGAACAAAAAAAGCCCTATCCTGCTTATGCTGCTGACACAATAACAAGATAAGTAGGGAAAAACACTCTAAATTGCAATTCTAAATTTGTACATCTTTTATGTTGATCAAGAGTGCAAATTGTAAGTTATTAAAATTTTTATAAATTAAAAAATAGTTAAAGAACTAGGAAAAAATTCTGCCAGGTAGTCAATATTAATAGAAGAGTAACACAGCATAAGCTGCATCTTGATTTTATATACTAGATTTCCTGAATAGACTCTGCAATTAGTACTGAGAACAATACCTTTCAATTATCTTGAATTTTAAAATTTACTGAATGAGTCTGACATTAAAATATGGTTATATCTTCTAGAAACATGGTGCACAAAGACTGCAGTTGAGGAAACATGCTTTCTAAAGGTGGCTCTGGCACCATGTCACCTCTAAGTCCAACATTTTTGCTCACCAGTTAAATGAACAGGATGGAGAAGTTGCAACAAATCCCATTCCAGATCTATAAAGAGATAGCTATATGATTTATATAGACTATAAGGAAATTGAAGTCCAAAGAAATTAGGTTCTTAAGTCTTTTGGACTTGATTTCTACTACAGTCTTTTTCATTTGACACTCTCCTATTTTGGGGTCACATCCTCCAAGTGGACAAGTGCAGAGAAGGGAATTGATATCTCTTCAAGGTATTAGCAATTCTTTTTATCTCAAGAAGTCAGCAGAAAGAAAGAAAGATACAGATAAAGGAAAGGGTGGTAGGAACTGAGTATGTAAGAGGCAAGCATTAACCCATAGTGCATGAGCATTGTTCTTCTGGAGTGAATCTCTCTGCAGATGATTCACATGCTTTGCCAGTGTCCCTATTACTCTTGTCAATACCTCAATAAAATAAGACTAGTGAAAGTGGAACATCATTCGTTTTTGGAGACAACTAGGTTTTCTTTTTGTGTGGATTTTTATGGGCATGAGATAGGGCTTTACAACTGATGCCTAACAAACTCCAAGGCACTGATATCTGGAGACCCATAAAAAATTGGTAATGATATCAATAGCTGTATAATTTATGGCAAAGTACTGAGAAGAGATCACTTTCACTGCAGGAGTGCCTGACCTGCTTTGGAGCTTGGCTGTGATGAATGCAGCAGCTGTGGCATGCTTTCAGATACTGTGATGGAAAAACCACACAAGAGAAACCAAGTCAAAATGTAGGTTCAGAAACCTGTCTTAAATAACACTCCATTAGGAAGGAGACTCCAAGTATTTCTATAAAAGAAGCAAAGAATTTCAAGTTGACTAACATTTACTTTCATTTTCCTTCATTTCAGATTACAAAAACTATGATTGTTCAATACTTGATGGAACAAATGCAAGCAATTCACAGAAAAGTCCTAGATTACACATGGATATAAATGAGCACATACATGAAAAAGCCTCTTTCAGTATTTGGAAAGCTGCTTAAATTGAAGGGCCACTGCTATAAAAGCTGGTGAAGGTTTTTAGCTGACTTTTATTGGGACTTATACTTTTCTCTGAAGAAGATTAGTCTTTAAATTCAAGTATATTGCTGCCCATTTCTGAAGGTATAGGCTTTTCCATCTCTTGAAGCATTCACTTCAAGAGTAAAGTATATCTAGTTGATATACTGAAATTTACAATTTTATAAACTAAACTACTTTATAGTTTAATTTGCCCATTCTACTTAAGGTCAGTTAATGCCAGGTCTTATACATGCACTACAACTCAGGTGTTATATTAAGGACAATGACAAGCTACAGAAGATGTTCAATGGAGGCAAATGTTCTGGTATATGAAAGACATACACTCTGGAAAAGAGATAAAATATTAACAAACACAAATAAAGATATATAAATTAATAAATCCAAACCAAGTCTACTGAATGACAGAGGCAAAGGGAAGGAATTCAACATGTGCATGTTGATCTCCAACTTTTTGTTCTGGTACTCAAGGACCTCAGTGGCTTCCCTCAACCCACTTCTCTAATTACCTCTCATATTGCACCCTTATGTATGTTGTATGTGCCAAACAGAACCATTTGCCATTGCCTAAGAGTGCCCTGGATCTCTGAACTCAAAATTATCCTCAATATTACAATCGTTTGTTATCCAGTCACTCCTTAAGGCCTACTCCCAACAGTTATACACAATCTCTAGGATACTCACATGCAGATATAGCATGACACTAATGAAGCCTAACTTCAGAGGCCCTCATTCGCCTGGGTCTCTTAAGAGGTTCCAAAAGGAAGTTCACTAACATGAACACATGACTACATTATTTTGTAAAATTTATGTATGTAAAATATTTTAATTGCAGTAGGTTAATCTCAATATTTCTTTTAAATTTAATGTCCCTTCTATAACATTCTTCTTCTTGGTGGCTGACACTAGAATGAACAAAGGGATTTCTGGAATCCAGTTAAGGGAAAATTGAGCTGAGTATCAAATCACCCAGTTTTGTGACCCAAAGGCACAGGTTACATAATAAGGTGACTGTGCTCTTTGGTATCATTTATGTTTTTCTGAGACACAGTGCCACTAGGTAACCCAGGCTGGACTCAAATTCATATCCTCCTGCTTCAGACTTCCAAGTGCTGGAATTACAGGTGTGTAACACTATTACCTGGCTTTGTACTTTTTGTATCCAGCACTGGAAGTACTTGGGTACAGTAAAATAAACAAGATTAAAATGTACAAAGCTAGAAGGTAATCTATGGATAATTCTTTCACTCATCAAATTTATAAAATTGTAAGGCAATATCTCAGTTTTCATTCATACCGTGACAAATGGAAAGTTCTCCTCTAACTGAAATATAGTTGAAAAATGCAGCCCAGAATTAAAATTCCCATGTTCTAAAGATGCAAGACTGTATTACTTTCACAAATTATAAGTATGTATAGCTAAAGCCCCAGTTATACATCCCAAATTCCATTTTTTGACCAAAAACCATTGATTACCAAAAATAGAGGAAAGATTAAATTATTCATTTATTTAATCTATTAAAAAGATATAAGTGAAAAGGTAATAATAGAATATACAGCCAAAATTGTAAAGAAAAAGCTTAATAATATACATGTATTAATATATTATTAGTAAATATTTTTTACATTTTATGACATCTCTAGTATATTAACTTCAAATTATTGTTTCCTCCATTTTAAATAAAAAAAAAATATATATATATATATATATATATATATATTTGGTATTTAAAATTTTTGTTCCTTTTCTTAAATTCTAATCTCCTCCAAATTGCACACATTGAGAGCCCCATAAAATGTGGATTCTGATTCTCTGTCTCCTTAGAATACCTGTTTTGTCTTATTCTAGTGTTGTATTTTTCTGGAATCCATTTAATTTTGTCCTTTGGCAAATAGTTACTGAATGCCTGAAATATGTCAGGCAGTTCTAGGCACTCAGGATAATTCAGCAGATGACACACAAAGGTTCCGCTCTTCATGAGCCTGGAGATATTAGGGGGAAACAGATAATAAACAAGTAAATATCTAAATATGGACATCTAAGACCAGAGATAAAACCAAGTTCTTGAATAAGAATGTGAGAGAGTAAGTGATGGGAAAGGCAGAAAGACTGAACAATGGTATACTCCTGCTCTTTAATGGCAAGCAACTTATCCTAGTTAATTACCTAGGATCCCTCTCAGAGTGGGCACTTGACAGATGCATGCTGAATGGAACTAAACAGAGATACAGACACAAAGATCAACCTTCAAATCCAGAAATCTTTGGAATCTGAAATGTCTTAGGCAAAGGAATATTTTGGATCACAAAAAGGGTCTATGCTCCCAATATGTAAATTACTACTGTCAGGTTTGTTTCCCTTTACCCAACACTTTTTTCTTTAGCATCAACATTTATTTTAAAACAAACACTATTCACACTGATGCTGCATATGTTATCACCCTTGCAACTTAATGATAAATGAACATAAAAGTGACATCAACACCAATGCTAAACAACTCCAGAGGAAGCTTGGAAATATTGACAATGATCTTGTCGATTACAGCGGTTTATGAAGGAATCTATTGCCCTGTCACTTGATCATTCAGTTTCCTATAGTTTATAGTCTTAAATGTTAGATATTTATGAGGTTAATCTATATTCATAGGATTTACAGCAACCTATGGAAGAGCTAGAAAGATAATAGTTGTTTATCTGGAAAGATTCTGTGGAGGAGCTGAGATTTAAACAGCATTTTGAAATGTAGAATATATATGAAATGATACATTAGTGTGAACTAAGGTATTTGTAGTAGGCAGATGGACATAGGTTTTAGAAGGCAGAGATGAACATCCACACATGGATACTGACAAAAGTTTCTCAACCATTCAAAGCAGGATGAACCAAATGACTACAGGAGCAAGTAATAGAGAAGACTATGGGAATCTGGGTAGATGAACCTTACTAGAAAGCCTTGAAATGAGAGTTTTAATTTGCACTAGTGCAAATAGTAGTAAGGTTTCAAAGGGGAGACAACTTGCATCTATTTTTCAAGTGTTGAGGAACTGGTTAAAATGCATTTAGGGAAGGTGTTTGTGCATATTAAAATCCTGACTGAGAAAACAAGAAGGGATCTTTCTCCAATGGTTTATTTAGTAATTCCCTTGGGAAAAAAAAAAAAAACATAAAGTGAATTTTAACTTGTGTCCAGTGGACGGGATATGAACTTTGGATGCCTGACTCAGGGCAGAGCACATTTGGGATGGTTCATTAGTATAGTGATTGTAGTCAGTAGCAAGTGCTTATGGAGCCATTCTTCTGTCCTAAATTTAGTCTACAGTTCCCAATGAGTTGAGAACAGCCTCTAAAAGAATACTTCACTAGCTTTTTGCTGGAAGAGACAGGGAAAAATAAGCAATGCCTTCAGGCCATTGAACTGCAGTTGCAAACAATTACTGGCAACATGAAAGTACTAAATTCAAATCACCAAGCCCTTCTTGATAAATGAGAAACATCTATAAGTCAATTTAAGGCATCCTGGGCACAAATCTATGATTTATCAGCTGCATTTGAAACCTTTGATCATTATATTTTATTGGATCATTCAAAGTTCCTGGCAGAACTGAAAGAAGTGATGGGTTTTGGAGCCACTGTTATCTCTAAGGAACACTCAAAAGATGGTTTTATTCTACTGCCCATGTGCCCAAATGCTGGTTTTGTGTTTTGTGTAGTAGCAAGCCAAAGGATCTTTCAGGCCCTTTCTTCTTCTGATGGAAGTGGAAGGCACAGTTTCTGCGTGGCAGCACTTAAAAATTCTAAACAAGGGTAAACCAACTGAAGTTCAATCTGGAGACCACAGAAACTGGGCTTCTCTGGAAGGAAACATGGCTAAGGAAAGTGCCAGAGGAAAATCTGACACTTCTCTGCATAGAGCCTTTTCCAATATTTGCAACTGTGGTTTGAGACCTCATCTATTGAACTACAGCTGTTGCAGGAGACCAAGACTCAGCTTTTACTTCAGATACCCTTTACCTTATGCATCCAATAGGTAGGAAGAGGTTATATTCTGTCTGTGATGTGGAACTGGCCCAGCTGTCTAAGCCTTTGTGACCTCAAATTAGATAACAGAAATCTAATCCACTTGAAAGTACTCTGCAAGACCACCCAGGTGTTTCATATGGCTGCTGTCTTGCTACTAAATAGGTCTATTGCACAAGCTAGAGAACATTACCCCAGCTGACTAATTCACCCAGCAGCATAGTGAGGCAATGATCCATAGACCATTATTGACTTTTTGTGTAACTCCTGGAATCAAATTGAATGTGCATCAAAATGCAAAGGCCACAGGCACAAAACTAGATTGTGTTTCTATGATTCTTCAGGAAGAAACAAACTGTCCATGCTAACAGCATTAAAGTTCTGACTTTCGAGGGAAAGACATTTGGACATAGTGTCTAATGTGAAAGTATGAGGAAGATAGAATTCAGTTAGAATTTAAACTATTTTCCACAAATGGATTTTTGAGAGGAATGAATAGGTTTGACTATATCAATTATAAATAACTCAAATAACCCCCCATTTGGAAAAAATCAAGGTTCTTTTAAGAGATTCTCAGAACAAGAAAGTTTTTCCCAGAAGTCCTAGGAATATACCAAATTATCACAGCAGATATTTATTAACTTCAAGGTTATACCTAGTATTATGCTAGGCTGGTGTTTATTATAAGCAAACAGCATGAAATAATCAACATTGACAAAAAATCATGGAACAAAGAAGAATCTGCCAAGATGACAAACATTAAATTGAAGGTGCTGACATGAGGCCAGTATCTTAACCAGCCAGATTTTGAATTTATTAAAGAGTCCCTAAAATAAGAATCCTTTAATTTGAGACACAGAATCACAATCTCATGTCTCCATTCTTGTCTGGGCAGGCAAACCAATACACTGTGCTGTTTTTTGTTTTGTTTTGTTTTGTTTAAAGACAGGCATAGAAAAGAAGGAATTGCCCTTACAAACTATACATGAAAGCTTGGATGCCATCAGAGCTGCCTTTGTGCTAGACTTGTCTAGGTCACCTCATTCTATTTGATCTATTTAGAATGAAGCAAACACATGCACAGAAGGTGTATAGCCCTCAAAATGAAATAAGCCAAATATTCAAGTTTGGCATTGACATTGATATATCTTTTATTTTGTTCCTTCCATGTATTCAATTAAGTGAGATATGTGAAGGGTATCTTTCTTGCTTATGACAGTTCTTGTGTTTCTGAATTCTTGGATCCGATATATTGCCTATTCACGGAGCTCACACCGTCTGCCTCTGTGCCCCAGTCACCATCTTGGATCCAATATATTACCTGTGTTTCTGAATTCTAAGTAATATCACAAAAGACTTGTGATGACCCTTGTTCATAGCCTTTGGTCACTTTTGAAAGTAGCTTTTAAATGATTTTCAAAGAAAAAAATCAGCAATTTCAGACTAGACTTACATACTGCAATAGAAATACTTACTATCCAGCAATGTTGGATTTTCAGCAAAGCATATGAGTAACACATTTTAGTAGGGGGTAAGGGGACAGAGAATAGACTTTCTGGGGAAGGACAGAGCTTCAGAGTCACATTATAAAAGGACATATATACTAAGATGGGAGAAATATGTGGCCATGAAACAATTTACCATTACTTCCACTGTTATATTCCAATTTCATAAGCTCTTATGTTTAGAATACAGACTTCATAAGCCTTTATGTTTAGAATAGATTTCCTTTCCTATCTAAAACAAACATATGGTATCAAACAGTCTTTTAATGCTCAGATTTAAATTAGTTTTAAAGAGATAAAATGACTGAAATAGTTCTGCTATTTGTGAATGCTTAACAGCAATATTTATATCAACATATTGGCAGAGGAAATGTTAAGTTCCCTATATCTCACTAGGCCTACAGTTTCATTTAAGAAGGAACACATTTACCTAAAATATTTACAATGTTGTATATGGATGTGGTGATATGAGTGACTGGTGGACCTCTCTCCAAGAACTTTTCATCAAACAAGTCAATTCTATATTGCAAAGTGTTCTTAGTATACAACCCAATTATTTTGTTAATGATGGTTAGTTTTATTTGGTTTCCATGTGATCACTGCCAGTTTTCTATAAACAGTCAACAAATAACCAGTGGGCACCCAGGCATACTGGGTTCCAGGTAGTGCTCATGCTATTTTCTCTAAGGTTCACTTCAGGGAAATCTGTTGATCCTAGAGAGCTATGGGTTATAGCTCATTCATGAGTTTTGAAAACAATTTAAGGGATTATGATCTGCATTATAGCCAGGCATGATACAGAAAATACCAGACTGTGTTACATAGTAAAGGTATGTTTTGCCTTGTAAAACAGTTATATACTGAGTTGCAGTACAAAATCTATTTATGGCTTTGAGTTACAGTCAAAAGTGTTTGGAAAAAAAGGAGGTGGGGGAGCTCTAGAGCTGCTGTCTTGGGAGATGTCCCATAGTTACTTTGCAACCCTAGATGGGGTTGGGAAGTCTAAGGGCATTAAAAACTTAAGGAAACACATCTCGCCCAAGACTCTATCTGACAATCCACTTCTACAGCCCTTCTGTTTTTTGGGGACTTACGACTACTTAACATTTATTTTTCTCAAGCATTTACTGGAAACCTGCTAAGTCTGGAATTGTGATAACTCTTGGGTAAACAAAGACTACTGTGACATAGTTCTTGACTTTCAAAGAACTCTGAAGAGACTGACTTGTATATAATAACACATAAGATGTCACTAGAGACAGCTAAGTAGTCACTGTAAAGTACTGTAGAAATAAGAACTATAATTATTATAATTATAACAGAGAGGGCTTCAAAGGACAATTCACATCTAATAGGTATTCACAAACCCATCCATTCATCCATCCAGCCATCCAGCCAGTCAGCCAGCCGTCCCCTAATATGTTTAAGGCATTGATATAGTCGCTGGGGGAAACTTACATGAATGACAAAAGACTACTTTAGAAGAGCTCTAAGGACATAGGAGAAAGAAACTTACAGAACCAGGTGATAAAAACAGAAAGTGACAGTTACCAAGCACAAAGACATCCTAGTGACAGGAGTTGTTATGTCTACCTGTTGGAGTTAAGAAACACTTCCTGTAGAAAGAAGGGATATAAGGGAAGATAGTGGATTGTGAAGAAAGGTTCTAATGTCCAAAATAAAACTGATTCATATTTTAGACACAGCAAAATAATGAAAACCACATGGATACATATTTGTGAATGTTTCTAAAGCTAACACCAAAGATATGAGGCAGCAGATTACATAGGGCCAGCATGCTAGCAGTAGAGATTGTGTATAAATCAAACAGATTAAAACAGATATAATATAAATCTGATTTTAGCATTTTCCTATCTCAAATCCTTGTTTCTGGATATTTCCATTACAGTACAATCAACTCCTAAGCAAGGCCTAAAATATTCTGTATGTACTATTCCTAATTATTTTTTGGATGCTATTATAAATGGGACTGTTTCCTTAATTTCATTTTCAGACAATTCATTGTTAGTGCATACAAACTCAACTTGTTTTTGTATCCTGAGACTTTACTAAATTTGTTTATTAGACCTAAGAACTTTTTGGTGGAGTTACTGGGGTTTTCTATATAAAAGATCATGTCATCTGCTATAAGAGATAATTTAATTTCTTCCTTTATAATTGGGGCCTTTTAGTTCTTTTTCTTACCTAATTGCTTTGGCCAGGAGTTTTGCTATTATGTTGAATAGCAGTTGTAAGAGTGAATACCTTTGTTTTGCTCCTGATCTTAGAGGAAAAGCTTTCAGTTTTTTCATACTTGAGTAGATGTTTATTGTGGTTTTATCTGATCCTTTTTAATGTTGAGACACATTCCTTCTATAGCCTAATTTATTAAGACTGTTGTTGAATTTTGTCAAATAACTTAAGAGATTTTATTATAAAATAATGATTTTTTTATATATTGAGGTGCTCATATGATTTTCATCCTTTGTTCTGTAAATGTGTGAAAGGTCCATTCACTAAAAACTGAAACATTGATGAAAGAAATTAAAGATACAAATAAAGAGAAAGATATTTCCTGCTTATGGAATGGAAAACATCTATACTGTGACCCACAGTTTCGATGCAATCCCTGTCAAAAGTCCAATGGCATTTTTCATAGACACAGATAGGACAATCCTAATGTTTGTATGGAATCATAAAATGTCAAAACAATCTTGAGCAAAAAGAACAAGTCCGGAGGCATCACATATCCTAATTTCAAACAGTATTATAAAACTATAGCAATCAATACACCACGGTGCTGGAATAAAAATAGATACATAGACCAATGAAACAGAATAGAAAATCCAGAAATAAAACCACCCATATATGATCAACTAATTATTGACAAGTTGCCAAAAGTACACAATGGGGAAAGGACAGTGTCTTCCATAAAAGGTGATGGGAAAACTGAATGCCTATACCCAAAATAATGTAATTGGACCCTTGTATTACCACATATGCAAAAATTTAACTCAAAATGGATTAGAGAGCTAATCAAATTTTTACTCTGAAACAGTAATACTCCTAGAAGAAAACATGGGGAAAACTCCTCTGTATTGATATTGACAATGATTTTATGGATATGACACTAGAAGTGAAGGCAAAAGAAAATATGAACAAGTAGGACTATATCAAACTAAAGAGTTTCTGCAAAGCAAAAGAAAGAAAAATGAAATGGCTAAGATTGGGGTGGGAAAGTATTTGCAAACCATTTATCTGATAAGAGGTTGATAGTCAAAATATATAAGGAACTCACAAACTCAATAAGAAAACAGATTACCTGATTAAAAAATGAGCACAGGACCTGAATATACATTTTTCCAAAGGAAACACAACACATGGCTAACAGATGCATGAAAAAATGTTCAACATTACTAATGAACAGGGAAATATAAATGATAACATGATGAGATATTACCTTATATTGATAGGGTGACTATAACCAAAATGACAACAGCTAAAAAGCGTTGATTGCACCACTCTTGGGGATATACCCAAAAGACTGTGACACAGGTTACTCCAGAGGCACCTGCACACCCATGTTTATTGCGGCACTATTCACAATAGCCAAGTTATGGAAACAGCCAAGACGCCCCACTACTGACGAATGGATCAAGAAAATGTGCTATCTGTACACAATGGAATTTTATGCAGCCATGAAGAAGAATGAAATGTTATCATTCGCTGGTAAATGGATGGAACTGGAGAACATCATTCTGAGTGAGGTTAGCCTGGCCCAAAAGACCAAAAATCGTATGTTCTCCCTCATATGTGGACATTAGATCAAGGGCAAACACAACAAGGGGACTGAACTTTGATCACAAGATAAAAGAGAGAGCACAAAAGGGAGATATGAGGATAGGTAAGACACCTAAAAAATTAGCCAGCATTTGTTGCCCACAAGCAGAGAAACTAAAGCAGATACCTTAAAAGCAACTGAGGCCAATAGGAGAAGGGGACCAGGAACAAGAGAAAAGGTTAGATCAAAAAGAATTAACCTAGAAGGTAACACACATGCACAGGAAATTAATGGGAGTCAACTCCCTGTATAGCTATCCTAATCTCAACTAGCAAAAACCCTTGTTCCTTCCTATTATTGCTTATACTCTCTCACAACAAAATTAGAAATAAGGGCAAAATAGTTTCTGCCTGGTATCGAGGGGGTGGGGGGACAGGGGGCAGAGTGGGTGGTAAGGAAGGGGGTGGGGGCAGGGGGGAGAAATGACCCAAGCATTGTATGCACATATGAATAATAATAATAAAAAAACTGTGACTCAAAAAAAAAAAAACCAAAAAAACGTTGATTGCTGGATAGGATATAGAGAAAAGGCAACCCTTTTGCACAGTACAAATGTAAACTGGTAAGGCAATTATGGAAAATACTAGAGATGCTCAAAATAATAAAAATGTGAAATTAATAACTACCATATGATTCAGTAACTCTCTTTCGGTTATGTAGTCAAAGGCAGTGAAGTCAGTATCTAAAAGAGATATCTATACCCTCAAGGTCATTGCATCATGATTTATAACAACCACGATGTGGAATCAACCTAACTATACATTGGTGGATGAATGGACAAAGAAAATGTTTCTATTTCTCTCTCTCTCTCTCTCTCTCTCACACACACACACACACACACACACACACACACACACAATTCAATTATAAAAATAAGGAAATTCTGCATTTGCATCAACATGGATGAACCTGGAGGAAATCATCCTGAATGAAATAAGCCAGATACAGAAAGATAAACACTATTGTTACCTCAGTTGTATGTAAAATGGAAAAAGACAAAATCCCTGAAGTACAGCGTGGGATAGCTCGGACGAGGGGAATAGGGAGAGGTTGACCGACGAGCATAAACTTCAGTTATAATATGAATAAGCTTGGAGATGTAGTGGACAACATGGTGACTATAATTGTAACACTGACTTCTTCACTGGAAATTTGGTAAGGGAAAGATTTCAATGTCATCACTGCAAACACACACAGATGCACATAAATGTTAAGTAAATGTAGTGATGGTCTACTTAGTTAATTTGATTGTGGCAATCAACATACAACATAAATATATATCAAATCATCACTTTATACACCTAGAATATACACAATTTTTAATTTGTTAATGAAATATTTTAAAATAAAATTTAAAGAAAGAGCTTACAGAATATGGCCTTATCTTTCTCTCATCTGGCTCCCCTCTACCTTGTTTGCTACATCCCAGCAACCCTCACCTCCTTTAGGGCTCTTGATCATTCTGAATTCACCCAGACTGCCCATGTACCTTTGCACTATCTCAGTCTAGGATGTAATTCCACCATTTCCGCTCCCCAGAGTAGGCTTCTCCCAGTTGCTTCCTATTCCTTTATCCTGTTTTATTTTCCTCACTGCAATGTCACAATCATAGATACTCTAGTACAGTTATTCAAATGTATGAGTTCTAACAACCAGAATAGGAGTTTCTTCAGAACAGAGATCCATTCTATCTCATCCCTCTTACAAGCCCAGACCCTAGTACTGTGTGGGCTGTCTAAATGTTTATTACATTAAGGAGGAAAGAGAGAGGAAGTTGAGATGGGTGCACGCTGAGCAATCATGCAGAGATATAAGTGAGTCTGAATCAGGTAGCACATAAATAGATCTGCACTGCTCATGTCAGAGACAAAGTGCAAGTTGGTGAGGGGTCAGGAGATCATGGTCACAAAGGGGACAGGAACATGAAATGGGTACAATCCTAAACCTCAGACGCAGGCTGGTATTAAATCCTAGAGACTTGTAGCTTTTTACATTTCTGCTCAGCAGGAACCCAGAGAACAAGTCCAGTTCCAAGGATACAAAAAAACAGTAACATGACATCTTTGTTGATTTTCAAGTGTGTGCATAGTGAAACCAAGGCAGAGAATGTGGAGACCCAATTGTGCAAGAGAATAATGCTGCAGCACAAATTCTGTCAACAGTCGCAGATCAGCATTTAAGAAAAACAAAAACAGCTGGACACAGTGGCTCACACCTGTAATTTCAGTTACTTGGGAAGTAAAGATCAGGAGGATTGAGTTTGAGGCCAACCAGGAACAACAACAAAAAAAAATGTTAGCAAGACCCCATGTCAGCAAATAAAGCTGGGTTTGGTTGTGCATGCCTGTCATCCCAACTATGTGGGAGATATAAATAGGAGATTAAGGGCCAGGCAAAAATGTAAGAAAGAAAAATAACTAGAGCAAAAATGACTGCTGGTGTGGCTCAAGTGGTAAAGTATCTGCTTAAAAGCATGAGGTTCTGAGTTCAAACCACAGTACCCCCAAATAAAAAGAATAAACAAAACATTTTTTTTAATTACCCCTCAAAAGACTCACAGTGAGAGATGACTCATAGACAATAATAAAAGTTATCCATAATGTTAGCAGCAAGCCATTTAGCTTGACCAAAGGGTGCAGTGCACATGTCATATGGACAGGTCTATAGGAGAGATCTGACCCTTTTGGCAATGACAGCAGCCCAAAAGGAAAACATAGCCACAGCAGCCCATCCTGACAGTAGCTGTGAATCACCTGGTAATGAGCCACCAGCATGCAATCGCTGGCACACAGAAACTCTGACTAATAGCCGGGAGCAGTTTGCCTTTGCTATCTAAGTGTCACAGACTGAACACACTCTTGCCTGACCTCGACTCAGCTTTAATACCTGAATCACAGCCTGGGGAAGCTCAATATTCCACTGTTGGAAAGAAGATAAACAGCAACAATACAAAGATGCAGCCCTTTTAGTGCCGATAGTTAAACTGAATGCATTTAATCTTTCTTCAGCATCTAAAATGACTGTCATCTTCTCTTGGTGGAATGAATGATATTTAAACACTGCTGCAGAATGCCTGTTTCTTGAAGGTGTTTCCACATACCAAATGGCAAACAGAATAGAAAGCCTCAGTTACACTCAGCCTCACAGCACACAAATCACTAGGTTGCTACAGGGCATGCTGTTGACAAATCCACAACCAGAGAAAACCTGTGATCATTAGTTATAGCACCTACCTAGAGGCCTGAAATATATAACTAATGTCTGTTGTATAAGATATGCATTATTTGTTCGGGAAACAAATGATATGCTTCATTAATTCTTGTGGGATGAATTCATATATATATCTATAGGGTCATTACCCACATCAAAATAGTTCCTTCTGACCTTGGTCTAGCATGATAGGGAATTAAATCCTAGTGCCTCAGAAGAAAGAACTGATCAACATATCTGACAAATGTCCACTTAACACTATTACCATCACCATAGCTAGTAAGTCCTATCGCTTGGGAATTAAAAGTAAAAAAAAAAAAAAATGAGGTATGTGTTTTGGAGGAAGAATTTGAGATAGATAAACCCTTCCAGAAAATGGTGGTGAAGCATACTTAATCAAAGATAGCACTCCTCAAGAGCTCCCCAGGCACTGGGCATTATTCAGAGTATTTTATGTGCTTGCTAATCTTCACAGCAATGCTAAAACTGAGGATGACTGTCATCCTACTACACAGCTAAAGAAAAGGAAACCAAAAGAAGGTTACATTATTTGCTCCTTGCTACACACCTTAATCTTAGAAATAAGGCTCAAATCCAAGCAGATGCTTTAAAAAACCTACACTCCTATCCCTGCACAGCAGATATTCCTGAGACCAAAGCAACATTAATGCTGTCAAACCTGAATCTTGGAAAGGTTGATATAAATCCACATCTGTTTCCTTTGGGAAGAGCAGTGTAGTCTTAACTAGTCAACTGGATTCTTGAATCCATTAATGCATCCTTTAGAGGAAGAAAGGCTAAAAGCCTTAATTATATTTAATTCAAGTTGCAGAAGTAACACTACAGAAACCCCACTAAGCAAATTTTCTGGCTAGATTATGCAATGAGAGCCTAGTTATGACTAGAGTTCCATCATTAGCGTCTTTGGGAACTGGGCACAGTTTCAGGTTCATGGTATTCTCACTGCCATCCCCACCAAAAAAGCCACTTTTTCCAAAAACAAATAAATGAGGATAAAAATAAGGTAGCTGATTTGGGGAAGATCTGGGCCCCACTGAGAAAGAGGCAAACTCAGAGACCATAGTTAACATAGGCAACCCCTCGGCCTTCCCTTTCTTCCATTTCCTTTGCTCGGAGACCAAAGATGGGGACCTGTCTAAGCAGTATTGCTGCTGTGTACAATTATTATTTTAATCGACATTGTGCTGTGTTAATGAGTGCCAACCATGTGCCAGATGGTGCTGAAAACAAAGCCTTCTCTGCAATCCCGCCCAGTGGGATCACCACCTCTCCTCTCTGTGAAAGCGATCGCAAATGTGGTAATGAGCTAACTTCGATGCAACCGAACTTCTAATCCCCCTGACACTTTCTGATTGGGCACTGCACCAAGATTTGGCATAGAAAAGGCACCTGGAGTGCTGTAGGATGATCTCTTCAGGGATAATGGACCAGGGAACTGAGCCTGTAATGATTTCATATCAGTTTGTTCAAGTTCAGTTGCTATTAATTGGGTTCAAGTTCAGCTCCAGTTCACACAATCTAAATAAATAGCTGTTGAAACCAGCTTAGTGCCTGGCACAGTATGTATCTTTGTAGTTAACAAGAAGCAAGCAAAAGAGAAAGATACAGAGAAATGCCTTGCATGGATGTTGTCTGGTGTGTATAGTCTACCTAGTGGACTTGTGCAATAAGGGGAGGGGGAGGCACAAACACTGTTCTGGTTTGTTACAATAGTGCATGCTTATATTGCTTAATAAATGATCATATTCTAAAGAATGGAGCCTGAAAACAGGTTACATAGTAAAATGTGCACATAATTCTTGAGAACAGCTACAGACGATATATTGGCTTGAAGTCAGCATGGCCTAGAATCTAGACTTCCCTACTTTTTCCATCTACCTTGATAAGTATAAGAAATAAATTCTACTCTAATGTAATTAAAATCTGAAAAAAATATTTTTGACAAATTCAACACTAAACAGAGAAAGGGAGCAATACTGCAGAAAAATTATTTAAAAATACAGCTTTGCATATTTTGTGGGAAAACTCAATCCAAAATCTATTTTGGCTAGCCCATTAAGATTTAATCTAAGTTGGTTTAGCTAGAACTAAATATAAAATATATTTCTAAAGATCATTTGTAGGAAATTTTGAATAAAGGAATTTTCAAATTCAATGTTGTTTGGCAAATTCTAACCAGAAACTATATTTAAAATTGGACTGGTTTGAGCAGATACTGGCATGTTATTTTATATGTAAAATCATGTATGCAAGGCAATATGTACGGGTAATTAGACAAGTTATTTAGTACATATTTAGTTTTCAGAATGCAACAATATACCATTTGAAATAACAAGTTTAACTTCAATGAATATAATCTTTAAACTTATTACTTTTTACATTGTTAAAACTAAACAATAAAGTAAGCAAATGACTAAAAGAAGCAAATTATGTAAATAAAAGTACTATAAATAAAGAACTAAGTTTTTTTAAAACTGTAATTTTCAATAGTTTGGATTTTATTTTCTCTGAAGAAAAGCAAAAGGCATTTGACCAGCTATGGAGAACTAAAGCCTTACAAAGAATTTGCTATAGTAAAGTACAGAATTTTTTTTTAATGTGCTATAAAGTCAAAGGGACTCAGGTTCCCATTTTTTCCCCACTTATTTGTATAACTAAACCATGCTTCTTAATCTTCTAGAGCCTCAGTTTCCTCATATTTAAAAGGGAGATTATAAAGGAGATTTAAAAGGAAAAACACGGTCACCAAAAAGTTAAAATAAGCAAGTTGTACATAAAGTATCCAGTACAGTGCCTACAATATAATAGCTGCTTAATAAAGGCTGTCCCCTTCTCCCTGTCAAACAGCAATCCCATGAACGCTGGTCCCAATCTGTAGTCAGTCCTTCCACAGTGATTCCTTCCAGAAGCAGCCTGAGCAACTGCCATGAAAGCAAAACCTTACATGTGAGCCACAGTGGTTTGTGGTGTCTGATGCTGGCCCAGAATAAGAAAAAAATCTGCAATAATAATTTGCTTACCATTTACAATAACTTTATTGTTTTACATCACTGCCTAAATAATTATTTTATTCTACATTTCAGCTGCTGATCATCTGTTTCCTAATCCCCAAGAGAGATGTAAAATCGAGATTCAGATGTTTGGATGTTTTCTCCCAAACTCTATGGAATAATACACTATGGACTCCTTTCCAGTTTCAGTCTATCTATATGGGCCCCGGAAACCACTCATTTGTGCTTTATTTGCTACATAGACATTTGAAGTTTTTAGATAATTCTTAAGTAAACAACTATTCTTTCTCTGCCCGACAGTCTCCCATCACATTCCTCCGAATTTTGCCACACTTCAGCTGAGGTGCTCAGAGGTGAAGTCGCGGAGGGAATCTCTTTCTTCCTGTCAAATTTCCAATTCAAGTGGTCTTGTGTCTCTGAAGGGAAACTTCCAGAGGGACCTCACTTCGGGCTGATGGCTCCCACCTGTTTATCATTAGCCTGCCTGTATTAACCTTTGCCTCGTTTGCTTGACTTTGTTCTTCTCTAATTTCAGGTTGAGAGTTTAAGGACAGAATGGAGTACAATGTTCCAAAAGGCTAACAGTTTGCCATATGCATATGGTAAATACCTATGGATAACAGCATATAGATTGCAAGAGATGTTATAAAATATTATAATTTTAAGTATATTCTGACCTGGAAGTAAAGTTACTTTTAATCTAAAATATACAACAAATACTTACCCTGGTTTTGCACTAGTAAATTTATAGGAAGGGTATTTTGTTTTCCAAAGGCCGGTGAAAACCTGCCTGTGTTTGTGAAATTTAAAGAAGAGTTTAGATAGAAACAGAAGAATAACAATTGGGTTTAACTTAAAAAATGTGCACTAAACACCTATTATGTTTCTGGGGTAACACTAAATACTTTAAATCCATTCCTTCCCCTCAAGAAACACACTTTGATACTTGAAACCACACATAAAATAACATGAACAATGTAAGATAATTTTATCACTAAGTACCAAGCTGAGTAATGCAAATCTCCTAAGTGTTATGCAAAGACTAAAAAGAAACATGTCAATGTTCTCCATAGTCAAAATATTTTGCATCACACATGTGGGCCTGGTGTCATCCAACTTCAAACATGGAATCTGGACAAACAGAGAAAATAGAAATCATTCAAAGTGAAGTGAATTGCAAAATCAAAGACGCAGTGGCAGAGAGCCCACAGCCTGCAGGGTTGGGGAGAGGGTGAGTAGTAAATGTGAGAATACCCCAAGCAGTCAGATTTGACTGAGGAAACAGCTTTGCAACATGAGTACTGAGTGCAGGAGAAACAGCTGCACAGGAACCCATCCCTTCCCTTCATTGAGGACCTTGAGTTTACCACTGTGTCATAGCTATAATCAAGCCAACTGAGTCCTCTGGAGATTTATCCTACCATGGCCTACTCTCTTGACCAGTTCTCTAACTATAATCCTACATTTTTATCTGATATGCTTTTCTCTCTTCTGTGACTTTCTCTACATTTCTGCCTTTGCTGCTTTGACACTTTTCTTTCAAGAACTATTCATGCTACTCTAAAGGATATTTCATATCCACTTGAATGGCTCAAATTAAAAAGACAGATAATAATCAGTGTTGGTAAGATTGTGGAGAAATTGGAACTTGAATTCACTCCCGGTGGGAATGTAAAATGGTATCATAGCTTTGGATGACAGCATGGCAATTCATTAAATGATTAACCAGAGACTTACAATAATGACCCTAAGGATGCATTCAAAAGAAATGAAAACACATGTCCATAAAAAAATTTGTATAAAATGTTCATAGCATCATTATTCATAATAGCCAAGAAGTGGTCACAACAAAGTATCTATCAACTGATAACTGGATAAATAAAGGATGGAATTATTCATAAAATGGAATATGATTTGACAATGAAATAAAGTATTGAAATGTACTACAACATGAATGAACATAGAAAGTATTATGTTAAATGAAAGAAACCAGTCACAAAGAACTATGTGATTCAACTTACATGGTATGTCCAGAATAGAGGAATCTATAGAGATACAAAGTAGATTTGTGGTTGCCTGAGACTAAAATGGGGAGCAAGAAGATTGGGGAGTGTTGCTAAGAAGTACAGGCTTTCTTTTTGGTATAATTAAAATGTTCCAGAATTGATTATAGTAATCATTTCAAAATCCTGCAAATATACTAAAACTACACTTCAAATCTGGGTGAATTATATGCTATGAATTATATCTCAGCAAGCTATTAAATCAAAAGCAACCATTCAGATAATTTTAGATTAAAAAAATCACCTTTATTAAATGAGTCAAGAAAATCCAAGCTACTCAACCTAGAAATAGGTATTATGGGTAAGGGCTAGTGATGGAAGCATCTTTAATGGCAAAACTCATGGGCCAAGCAAAATCTTGCCTGAAACAACAATAAGCAACATTTTAGCACTATTTCATGGATATTCTATTAATAAGCATATGCATTTTTAGTTACATAGCTAAATTAGCCCAATGTTCTGTTTGCAGAGAAAACTGAGCCTCTGAATGGCTGCCTTAGTCATATGATAAATAAGTACCACACTGTTGGTCTCCTAACTTCTATTCTTCTTTGGAGCTTTAATGATCACATTTCACATTCTGGATGTTGAATGGAGACACTGGTAGATATGTTACGCAGATATAACACACCTGCCTATTACTCCAGAAAGTGAATGCTTAAAGGATCCCAGTCACCCCATTTATACTCACAGTGCTTAGTGCAGTGTCTGGCAGCAGAGTATGCTCTCTAAACATTTAAAGAATGAACACCTGAGGAATACACTTTATCTTCCAGTATTATAAAAAGCAGAGATTTCTAAAGTAAAGCCCTAGTCTCTTATCTCTTACCACCTAAATATCACCTTTGCTTACACTAATCTGTGTTGTAAATTACACTTATCTGCTCCCTCCTGTCAGCTCCCCTTTTGACCTCACAGTTTATGTTAATGGTCCTATCTTTCTGCTATCTTTCGCGTGCCCCCTCACTACCCCTTCCCACCCTGCTCGCCCAAGGCCATGATTCAGACAGAGCCTACAAAGGATAAATTCAGTAGAGGCTAGGACCACTTTAGGCAACCAGGAAATTAAGCAGAAATTCAGTGATTAAGCAAGTCCTTGATATGAATGACAGTAGAGACAGTAGGGAGGAGAGACTGGGTAAGCTTAAGAGCCCTTTTTGTGCCCTGTCAACAATGCTAGGCAAAATTCTGAGACTTTGCTCAAAAGAGAACAATCAAAACTTGGGAACATGTTCATGGAAATTGAAAACAATGTCTGCATATAAGCCTTCAGTAAAGTGATTTCAAAATTCAAGATCAGAGAATGGTTACTCTTCAAACAGTAAAAAAGTAACTCATAACAGATAAGTTTTATCATCTGTCAAAACTGTCTTGACCAGGAATGTGATGGTGGAGTACCCAGACCCACCAAAATAACCTGGCTATACCTTCAAAAACAACACCTAGAATTATATTGAACTTCAAAAATTTTATCTCATTGAACTGTATATTTTTCCTGCCATGCCATGACATTTACAGCAACAATAACTACTACATTGCATGAGTTAGTGAGGGGGTAATTTGCTGTTTGTTCTATGGGATGGGCCCAGCTTCCTCAAACATTTGCAATCCTTCATTACAGATCTGTGGACCAAATACTCCTTTAAATGCTTTGTATTCTATATTGCAAATCCTCAGATGAAACCTACAAAGATAGGTATGATTGTTCCTGTTTAATAGAGGAGGAAAATATAGGGAAGACCCACAGTTTGGCCAAGATTCCAAAGGTTAAATGTAGCAGATCTAGAATGAGAACCCAGGTCTGTTTAACTCCATAGTTTCTGCTCTTTCTTCCATGCTGTCATGGGTTCCAGGCACAGCTTCTCTCCAAACAGGAAATCAGGGAGTGGGAGATGGCAAAGGCAAATTCACAGAATATGTGCACAGCTCTGCTGAAAACAGGATACTCTGCTTCTAAACATCTAATCATGGATATTTAGATAGAAAAACCTTCAGTGAAGAGGGTAATTCATCAGGTTGCCTAAGTTTAATGGAAATATCCCTTATGAATAATCAAGTCCTTTTGTTTAATTCTCTTTGCAACAAGTAACATTGGGCCCTATGATTTGCTTAGTAGATGTCCATTAGCAGGCAAGAAACCCAGTTCTTAGACTCATACTTCTCCTATAGCAAAAGTGATAAATTTGTGGAAGGTTCACAAATCTGTCTCTCCCAAGATTTTTTAATCTTGTTTAACTACAGTGAAATTAATAAAATTGCAGGTATGGTCCCTAACAGCAGAGAGGTCTATTTATATAGAACCTCATAGTAATCAAAGTATTTTCAGTTTTGCTCCATGCCACAATGAGGTTAATATCTTGTGAAAGCATCTCTTCTTTCCTATTTCCACCAACACTACCATCCTAGGTTCAAACAGTGTATGCTTTGTGATTAGCCCAGAGTAATGTCTTGTTCCTCCTTATTGATATTAATTATGCAACAAAGGTCCAATTGGTTTTCCTATTCTGGTTTCTGTTAGGATGAAAGTTAACAGACATATTTGAGTGAAATCCTGTCCACCATGCTTATGAACATCTGTGCAATTTTGAACAAGTAACTTGAAATCTCTAAACCTTGGTTTCTTCATCTATAAATGGCAATAATGATAGAATTCACCTTTATGAATTGTGAAAGTAAGAAATTCACATAAAGTACTTCATGTAGTGGTTGAAACACTGTTTATTTAATACATTTTAATTATAAATATGAAGTTACTCTTCCTTAAATTACCTTGCATATTTTCATGGCCCCAATCATTTCCAGAATTCTATGTGTTTGTGCAGGATGGCACCTAATACATTCTACAATTGGTGTCAAATACTTTCTAGCTTATCTTATAATGTAAGCTAGGTTGACTTGGGATCCCTCTCCATTACCACAATTTCCTTACATATGTTAAGCTTTTGGCCAGATCACAATATGTTGGATGTTTTCTATTTTCTACAACTCATCTTAGTTCCCAACACCTCCATGAATCATTCCAGAACCTCTCTAGCGTTCTGAATCTCTGGACTCCCTTGGTGCTGATAGGAACTATTTGGAAGTTAATCATATATATATGTTTTATTGAACTTTTCATATATCTATCTCATTTTCTCATCTCATCTTAAAATAAAAATGTTTATTTTAGCATTCAATAACATAATATTTGGCAATGCAAGAAGGTAAGATAGTATATGAGAGTCAGGAGTTTCACTACTTTCATTTGTTGTATATGCTGGGGTTCTACATACAATTTCCTTGGAAAGAAATGATCCCACAAGTAAAACATCATCTGAAAAATCAGCCATACACATGTCCAAGAGTTCCTGAGTGTCTGCCATGGGCAAATTCCTCATCTAGGCAATGAGAGTGGCATACATGAAGAACAGAAGGCCAAGATAGCTGGACAGTCTTAAAGATAATTTAAGTTGTTTTATGGAGAAATACTGTAGAAAGAGGAACTCATGTGGAGCATAGAAATGTTCTAAGTAGTCAGGCAAGGCCACAAAGATCAGGAAGAAGGATTAAATGGCAAGGCTCAGAGTCAGGAAAGTAAACTCATTCTTTCATTCATTCACTCACAGCTTATTGAAATACTGCTCTGGATTCTGAAAATGCAAAGTTAAATGGGCAATTGTCCAAGACAGAGCAAGGAGCTCCACTGCTACAAACAAGATAAGCAGACAGAAGAGGTTCCTCAAAACTGGAGTGAGAAAATATGGGTACAGAGAACAAGTGAGACACCAGCAACCTTTATGGCATTCTCTAATTCATTCACTCACTGATTTATTCATTTCAATCATTCACTCACTTTCTCAAATATTATTCAATATACTTGTTGTTAAACTCAGGACTGGATTTACCAAGATGAATAAAATATAATCCTTATCTTCTGAGAAACTCAGTCTGCATCTTGCCAAGGAAAAGGCATACAACCAGAACAGTACAATATGAGGTGCTAGTATGAGGTGTCATGAGACATAGAAGTAGATCTTTGTAGTCTACAGGACAGCCCTAGCACAGCTCTATGATGGTAACATTGCTTCTGCCTGAAAGTTACTCAGGCTAAATTTCATTTCCTTACAGAGGTCTTCTCCAACTCTCAATTAAATTTGGTTTCCTCAACACTGTTACTTGTGTAGCACTTCAAGCTTGCAGTTAGGCTTGTTAAATCTACATTTTCTATCAGACTATGAACTTCCTGAGAGCAGGGGCTGCATCTCCCTGCCATTTTCTCTATGCCTAGCATAGCACTTGGCTTAGAAGAAATGCTCAATAAATATTTGTTGAATAAGCAATTAAAAAAAACAAGATAATTTCAATTGTGGACACATTTCATTAGGCCATGCTAAATATCTCTAAGGAAATAAATTGCCAAAGTCTAACACTAAATGTTACTGAACCATTACTCACGCACCACCTCCTCAGTCCACAAGCTTGGGCACCCCAGTTGTGAATGAGATATTACCCCCTTTGTTACAGATATCCCTTCATGCTCTGTAGCTGAGAACTATAGATATGTATGGACTTCAGTAACCATACATGTGACAGCCAGACATCGAATCACAAATGCAGAATAACAGAAATTTACTTTGCACCTGCGAAGAGGTTAAAGTAGCTGTGACTGAAGTCCAGCTATCAAGAAATTTCTGGTTTTTCCAGACTAATTTGAAAAGGACATAAGGAGTTGGGTTGATAGTACTGATGACATGCAAAGGAAACTATTTTATTTTTATTTAATGTATGGTTTGACTCATATTTTCATTTAATTTAAAGTACCAGCAGGAGACAGTATGAATATCTGAAGGCTTTCTTGAGTCTTTCCCAAATCCTGGGAGTGAAGTTGGTTAGCAGTACAATTTAGATAGCTAATTTTGCTGCTGGCCTGTCAGCAAAGAGAATTTAGAGACACACAGACAAGGACATAAAAGATAAAGAAATAGATGAGATGTTTCTCAGCCTGCGTATTTCACAGTAGGGTGACACCTGGGTTCTCAAACCGTCTAAATTGTTCCACAGCTTACTTCTGTTGGCTGTGGAGCCACAAGTGTGACAGGAGAGGTCATGTCTCCTCCCACATCCCTACAGGAGCTCTGCCCCTTGGCCCTCTGGTGCCTTGGCAGTTGCTCATTTAAAATGGTTTTCAACCTTTGATGCTGACCACAGATCTGCAGATGCTGATTCACAGCACTGTCAATCACTGCACAAGAAGCAGCCAGGGTCACTTTCCCCTCTCTATTCCTATGTTTTTCTAGTCTTTCAGCATAATTAAATTTCTGATTCTTCTTATTCTATCCTGCCCCCACTTTCAGTGACAGGTGACTAACTTCAGGTCATTTCTTAAGGTGAGTTCTACTTACACTAGGGGGATGCCTACCTGCCCCATTCCAAATGTGATAACCAGAGACATTTTGGTTGTTGCAAATATGGGGGTGTGGTGGAGGAGTTACTAGTACATAATAGAGGCCAAGTATACAGCTACATACCTATAATGACAAATGTACAGGACTTCCCCCCACCCAGAAAGAAAAAGCTCTACAGCCCAAATGTCAACAGTGCTGAGGTTAAAAAAACCTGCCCTCCACCACAGGATACACAGGAGGAAGAGAATATCTTCTCACCTCCTGAAAATCAGAAGTCATCAAGGATATGACATACAACATAGTCTGAGGGCAAGAATAACCCTAAACATCTCAAGATAAGTATTTTGAATAGTGGGACTGCAGTTATCAATTGTGAAATTACAAAAAGACAGAGATGAACAAAAGAGAATCATAGAAAGCAAATAGAAACTGCCATTTGGATTACTAGGAAACACAAACAACCGTATTATAATAGTTTTGTACCTGCATAGAGATGCCTCAGATGGAGGCTGTCATCAGCCCACTGGAATTATATTTGGTTCTAAACTCATGTTGAAATCAGATGAAAAAGGAAGAGTCGTAGCCTGGTTGGGTAGGGATAAGTGTGAGTAAGAGTCAAAGTTAGCCTCCAGGAAGTACTAATTTTAGGTCCATCATCAAAATACCAAAAACTTTATGTCTTATTCTTTTGTTTATGCTAGACAAAAATAAGAGGGTACAAATTTTAGAAATGCTATATTTTCAAAGAATGTTTGAGAGTCTATGTGTCTGAGATCTAGCAGTGTAATAAATTACTCATAGAATTTTAGTGGTTTTGACCTTGAGGTCAAATATTTAAATATAAATATAATAAATATTTCCAACTTACTTAAAGCTTTCTGTACATGATCCCAAGACTGCAAGAAACAGACAGGTTTAAAAACTGAAAAAATAAGATAAATACAGATATACTTAAGTTATATATGCAGTTAAAACATCTTTAACGCAGTAGTGTATGTTAAGCCATAAAGTTTGCTGTGACCAATCAAAGAACAGTCCAAGATAAAAATCCCAAATCCTCAGGACTCTAAGCTGATTCTCTAGTCATTACACTACTGACCATTTCCATCTTCTTTTCTTATAAATCTACATTTATAAGCAGCCAAAAAAATCAAAGGCATCATGGCAAGCACAATCTACTCTATTCTCATCTCAAAACCTTTGGGAAGGATAAGCTGATTAGTCAAGTAACATTTGAATTCTTGCCCTAAAAGCAAACTTTGGAGGAAACACTATCAAGTTACATACACAAGCAGAAAAAATGGAAGTCTATACTCCCATTCCAGGCTAAATACAGAAATTCAACCATCCTAAAACCTTGCCACAAAGACAGTGCAAAAGTAAAACAGATTAAAGTCCCCAAGATGAAGAAAACTGGAGAGAAAATGAAAGCAGATGAGTGACGCAAATGAAACACTGAAGAGGAGAAGTGGAGCTATCAGTGGTAATTATTTCACCAGATGGGAGAAAGCTGAGGCCTAACACCAGGCAGGGTTAAGAGGCAAAGTGAAGTTGCAGAAAATCAAAAAACTTCAAGAATTGGGGATATGAGGTAAGTTAGGGTGGGGAAGGAAGACTGATAGACAACCTGTAAAATACCCAGGTGGACCTTGCCACGTTTCTTCCACCAATCTGTGTGCTGCAGACTTCTCTTTCTTCATAGTCCACATATGAATTGCATTCAATGGAGAGGCTGACCAAATAAAATCTAAGTAGTGATATGCAATGAATAATCACAGAGGGTGAGTGTAAGACACTGTTCTTAAAAAAATAAATTGCAAAGAACTCAGTCAATGCCTGAATACTCCCAAGCCAATTTCCCAGACCATGAATAGCCAGGGTTAACTCCATAGGCAAGGAGTTGCAAAGAATCTTTTTCAGGGGAAACTGATTTTTTGAAAAGATTCATAGTAGACTGCTTCCAAAATGCCCCTCTCAACATCCCCACTTCCTGGATTCACACGAGGCAGCCCCTTCTTACATCAGATCAGAGTTGGTCTGTGCGATGAATAAAATACAGCAGAAACAATTCTTGCCATATTACTGCTGAGATTAAGATTGAACTTTTGTCTTTAGAGTGTGTGCCATAATGTTTATAAAAATACCGTAGCAAAGGTAAGGTGGACACAACGTTTTCTGCAGCAAACACATGGATACGTGCAGACAAAACAATGTCAAGCAGAAGCTATGGAATAAATCCAAGTTTTATTACATTATATTGAGTAAGGGTAGTTGGTATGACAGAGTTTAAATCTTCATCTTCCATTGTTGAGAAAACCAAAGATACTGTCCTAAATTGAAAAATAAATATCAAAAGGGCATAAGACTTTATTTGTAAATAGGCCAGTATAATCCAAATATTGTGAACAGTTTTCTAGGGAATAGGAATTTTTTCATTAAACCTTTGAAATAAGACTAGACTTTTGAAGCTTTGTACACTTTTATTGATTAAACTTTAAAAAATTAAGTTAAAAGAGAATGAGTTAATAGATACAAGGCAAATAAAAAGAAAGAAGAAATGATATTCATATGAGTGAAGGTAAGGTTAAAAGTGCTAAATATGATAAAGTGGGGACTAGATTATAATAAAATGTAAAATATATACCCCCTACAAAAAACAATCTTACAAGATGTAACTATCTTGAACTTGTATGTACCAAAAAACAGTGCATTTTTTGAGCACATGAGAAGTGTTTTAACTAAACCATAACAAAATGGCTAAAGAATAGAAGAAAGAGCAAATGTCTTCATGCTACTGGTAACCTAAGACTCTCTATGGGATGAATTTGTCTTCAAATTTGGTGGCATATCATAGTGTCAAGTAAAAGAAACAACTTGTTTCAGGTATGTCTGAGAAGTTGAGCATTAAATAATATATGTCTTTAGGAGAGAAGTATTACAACTATTTTATAAGCACAAAGGGTCTTTTGTTGAGGAAAGTTGATGTTTCACATGAAAAGTGGCTTTCTAATGAAAAAGTATAAAGCTTCCTTTAACATAAGTATTTAATAAAGTGATGGATTTCAACTCTGAACCTTTAGAACAAGTTTGCTCTCTTTTTTCCTTTTAAAGTGATGAAACATGCCTTTCTCTGCCCTACAACCCCACTGGTCTTTCACATTAATTCTAATGTTTTTAGAAATATAGTTTTGAAAAGCCCATTTCTTCCCATCTTGACTTCTACATGATTGCCCACTAGCACACTTTATGAAGATGCATAATAATGCAAGTCAACTTTATATATTCTTAAACTAGATAAGCTGAAAGACTATAAAAGAGACATATAAAATGGTGTAACCCTCCAAGTATAGAACAGGACAAAAAAGTTTAATTAATTAAAGACTTGGTAAGCATAAATTTTAGAAGAAGAAATTACATTCTTATAATAATATTCTACATACATTATTTCATGTGATTCACATAACAACCAGTTCACGTTTTGGAGATAACAAATCCTTGGGTCAGACAGGGTGATTATTTAAGCTATCACAGGTTCAAAGTAGCACACATAGTTACTGTTACAGTCAAGAATCAAGTGCAGGAGAGAAGTCTCAGAAACTAAAATTATCATCTAAGCTACATGACCAATCATAAAAAATATTAAGAGCGGAAAATGATCTTAAAAATAGTAAGTAAAATAAGACAGGGTATAGTAAGAGTAAAAATATTTGCTAAATTTGTTCATATAAAGCTAATTAAATGATTTATATCACATCTTAATATTTTTGAATTATATAATTAGTTCTGTTTTGATGCTAACTTTTTTCTTTCTAGGAAATGGAAGCATTTGGGATATTCATAGTAATTAAAATAACATTAACATTGGTACCATATAAATATTTAGCATTGTGAAAAGTTAAATGTTAAACAGTCTGGGATGCTCTACAGCTATTCTCAAAAAAAATTATAGAGGAAATAAATTGATATTGAGTCTTAGAATATATTTAACTGGGAGTAAACGTATTACCAAGAAACTACATGCCTGATGGTCCCATTTCAATTTAAAAATACAGTTTAAAAATATATACTTCAAATATTAACATGTTGGGGACAGGGTGTAACTCAGTGGTAGAGCACTGGTTTGATCCCCGGCACTCACCATAAAAAAATGTTAAGCTTATGCTTCTAGTAGTTGGTCATGGATTATAGTAACATATTATCTTTCTTTTGGTCATTGATAGTTTTAATTCTCTGCAATAAACACATAGTACATGACACTGTGTATTGATTTTCTAAATACTGATAGAATCTGAACACTGACCCTGAAATGCAAGTTAAGTACTACTTTTCACTTCTGGTGCGAGGCTCTTACATATGGCCTCACACATGCTCTTCATGAGCACCTGTGAGATGGGTATCATTTGTTCCCATTTCATAAGGAAACTGAGGTGTTCTCTCTCATATTTGAAAACTTAATTTTAGTGAGCCAATATGGTAACATTTTCTAAGCACCCAATTTTATCTATATGGTTTTCTGTCTTTCTTTTTGGTGGTACTGGGGTTTGAATTCAGGGCTTCATATTTGCTAGGCAGGTGCTCTAACCCTTGAGCCTCCATTTAAGCACCCAATTTTAACCAAGGACATGGATAACAACCTGGAAATAAATACCAAAAGAAAATTTTAAAAAAGGTGGAGGTGGTGGGGATAAGACAAGAGTGACAGACAGCTGAATTAACAAACTAGCTTAACTGTAAAAGAACAGAACTCAAACCAGGGAGCTGGTTGTGTGGTTTGAAAGTGGGGCTTAACAGAATTATACTGACTCCCCCACTCCCTCTCAACAGAAATTCTGCTTCAAGAAATAGAAAGAAGAGGACAAGAGAGAGAGTGCTAGAGTATACCAAGGGGAAGAAATTGAAAGCCTGATACAAACGTGACAAGAATCTTGAGAGCACGTCAGGTTGAACCCACGAATAGCACATTTCATTTCAGCCCAAATAATTTGGGTCTAATTTTTGGTTTTAATCTGAATAGTTACCCTCACAAATTTGAAGTGATAATAAAGAGAAATGTAATATTTATTTGCCACATGTATCTTAATTTAATTTATGAAAATATTATTGATATGACATTGCCTTGGCAACTTAACATTTCTCACAATGGACATGCATTACCATCATTTCATTTCATTTCCTTCTGCCTTCATAATATTACCTTAACATTGAAAGTTCTCAGAATAGCGATGCAAATCAAAGCTTCATTACAAAGCCCAGTGAAATAGCATTATTGCAAGAACATTTCATGAAAGGTAACTACTATGCGTGCTCAGGGCCTGAATTGAAATGATAAAATATAGATTTCATTTATTTTTATAACAAAACCTTATTTAAAAAAAAAAAAACACCTGGTCTGCCCAATCCTCACTCTTCAGTTCATTTACTCAGAGGAAGAACTATTGCAGAAGCCAGAGCATAGGCTAGAATATACAGGATATTCCTCATCATCTGCATTGACAATGCCTTGAGTGATTAAATATTCCTTTCCATAGCTTTCTCCATGAGCTGAACAAGAGTCCTCAGGACTGGAGACCTGGAGGGGTAGGTTTTAGTAAGGATACAGCACTCTTCCTCTTCCTTGCCAACCTAGTCAGACCCTGAGCTACACTGACTATGGAACTACCTAAAATCCTCCATCACCATGTTTCTAAAATCCAGTCAAGGTTAGTAAGATGAAAAGGCCTCGTACCTCCCCACAGACCACTAATTTGGTATTTTCTTTTGATGTATACTGAGTGTCTATAACAAGCCAGTTCTTAAACTAGACACCATGAAAGATCCTAAAACAAGCCATATTGGACTGGTAGAGGGGCTCAATGGTACAGTACCTGCCTTGCAAGCATAAGGCCCTGAGTTCAGACCCCAGTACTGGAAAAAAAGAAAAAAAAGACCAAAACAAGCCATATCATGTCCTCTCATGGAGGCTATGGGAAAGATCTGATGAACACACAAAAAAATTACACTTTTGAAATAACACTTTACAATTCTTTCAAGAATTCATTCACTTAACAAATATTTACTACTTACCTATTATGGGCCAGACACTATTCAAGGTGTTGGGGATACCACAGAGGGAACACAGAGTGTGAGCTGCAATTTTAATAATGGCACTTAGGATAGAATTTGTTGAGAAGGTGATTTTTGAGCATAAGCCCCTTTTGAGATAATTAGCTATGTGGGTTTCTGACAATGTCCTAAGGTGGGAGCATATGGGGCAAGCATATGGGGCAGTTGCTAGATCATAAAGGCCTATAATCTACTATGGGAGGTAGAATTATGGGCTCCACCCAAATATCCATGTACTCATTCCAAGCACAAATGAATGTATTATGTCAGTTAAAAGGCATAAGGATATTAAATTTGCAGATGCGATTAAGGTTGTTAATCAGCTGACTTTAAGAGAGGAAGACCCTTTTGTATTATATGGATTGGTCCAGTGCCCCCCACATGAGTTCCTTAAATGTGGAAAGCAGAGGACGGAGAGTGAATGTCATGAAGCTGGAAAATTCAGCATGGGGTCTGGGACATTCAATGATGTGATCCGTCTGAAATGTCTGAGACAGACCATGACCCCTTTGGCAGTTGAGACCCTATTCATTGAATGTAGTTTGCAGTTTGCAGGGGGAGCGGAAACAGGGCTGCTTGAGAGAAAGCCTCCTGGCAGGTAGGGTAGGAACATACACTTTCACCTTATAAATGTTGTCTACCACATGACTGTTGACAAGCATTAAGGGAATTGATGAGCAGTTGGGTTTTTAAACTACACACTGGAGTAATATGAATATTACTAGTAGCTACTTATATTAGGGACTGGAGGAAATCTATTTTTGTTTGGGGAAAATTCTCAAGACTTCTTATAAAATTTAATCCATAAAGGAGCTCAATTAACTTTTAATGTATTCCACTTCTTTCTTCATTTAATACCTTATGTGAAATATATTAGTAAGTGTCTAATCCATTTTAGTCCATAACATTAAAAAGCTTCTCTCATCTTGGCACTGCTCTCATTATTTTCAAAGGTCCACATGAGCCTGAAATAACCTTCAACCAATGCAAATCTTGGGGTTGTACAGTCTTGTGCTGTTCACCCACAATCAGTTTTCTTCTTCCTAGTACATGGGAGAACCACTGTATGTTGCCTCCCACCCTTGCTTTCATTGATCAGTTCTGATCAATGGATGAACAAAAAGTGGCATGTGTATTTCTGAGCCAAAATTTTAATTGCCTATTTAATACCATTCAGAACTGTCACCCTGATGTGTCAACCAGGAAGGCTAGGTATTCTGGATGTTGCAGCTACAGATAAGTGCCTGTTACCTTAGATCAGAGTTAGCAGGTGTGGACTATTGCTCTGTAGATCTGCCTGGATCTGCAAAAGACTTTGTATGAAATGGAAATGAATTCTCTTGTATCTGAACAGCAAGCTATGGGGTTTAACTATTTAAACACAAATGACTATGAATGAGTAATCAAAGAAATAAAGAAATTTAGCATAAAGTCAGTACACTTGGGGTTTGCTCTCGCATTTGTAAGTATTGGATACCCTTGTAAACAAATATTTAAAGAGTACTGTTGTTCTAAAGAAACACAGTAAAGTAGGAATCACAAAGTTATGCCTAAACATCAACAAAACACAACAAAGATCCCTTACATCTGTAGTTTTATGCACAGGATGACAGTTTAAAAATCTCTAGTGACAGTATCAGGCACAGATTTAAGAGGCTCAGTGTCTCAAACAATGTGCATTATAAGTAAAGATGATAAACTCAAGAAATCAGTATAAAAGACTAAAAATGTTTGCTCCTATGACAGTAAGGCAATAATATCATTGATAAATGTGATAAGTTTGAATAAAAGTGTAAAATGTGACCGTGGATCAATGTTTCTCAAGCAAATTTTATATATATGATCGCAAAATGTATATTTTTAAGATTAATTTGACATTTCGTTACTTTATTTGTATTCTCATGGTTTTCATATCCTCACTATGACAACAGTGGATCACTATGCCATATATTCAGGCATTTGGCATAGATAATAGAACAAACATGGCATCTTAAGGAAATCTAATAAAACCAGAACAAAAAAAAGTCACTTCTTTAACATGCACCTCCAGCAGAGACCTCATCTTGTTGCCAACCACCACACACCCTCAATAAGTTTTATAAGTGAAACCTGAGCAGGCTCACATGGTATAAAACACAAGACCATGGTCACACTGAAAAAATAATCTAACAATCAAAGTTATAATTTAACATTGCAAGGTCAGGCTGTGTCACAATGGTCCTATTAGGATTTTTAAAATGACTTATTGTTAATGGGGCACTGTCCAGAACTTTTCTAGCATGAAGCATCTGCTCAAGCTTGTCAATGACTTATATGATAATGTTCCAGCAAAAGTTTCAGTAACACAGAATAGAGCTTCCAACTTACTCCACAGATGCATGGTTTTTCCACAAAGGGATAAGAATCAAAAGAAAAGTATTCCTTGACAGGAGCAGTATTTCTCATTGATAACAATTCTGCAATAGCCCAGACTAAAAAACTTCAAAATATATACTTCCCTTGTAATCTGTAAGTAAAAAGAACATTTTCCTGAACACTATTCTGTTGTAAGAAAAACTTAGGTTTCTTTGATTCTGAATGCATACCAAATATTTTCCTTATCACTCTAAAAGTTCAGGCAAATGTATCTTGTACTGCCTGCCTCCTAAGAAAGATCGAATTCAGTGAAGGAAATTGGGTAGTTCTCAATACCACTTTATCTTTATCACCTACAATGCTATCCTTCAGCTGAGAGTACTCCAGTTCCAATGGTCTCCTTGTGAATATTACAGCAATTAAGAAGACCACTTCAATGTATATGGGGAAAGGACAATGGTTATCAGTGGGATTGGAACTCTGGAATTAAGTTTAAACATCACAGTGAAAATGCTTTCATCTCCACTGGATAGAAAAGATTTGGTGCACTTGGCATTATTATCAGGTGAGATTGAAAAATGAACACCCAAGTTCAAAAATCAATTTTAAATAGTTTCTTTGTACATTCTGTGTCAAGTTACTGAGAATAGTAGAAAATGTTTCATAAATTAATTTCAGAAAGCATGAAACCATGGAAATTCTGAGCAAATGTTTTGAAAAATCACTCTCAAGAGTGTCACATTTTGAAGTATTCTTTACTTGACAAGCGACACCAACTACTCCATCTATCACTCATCCATCCTTAATAATTTGGAGAAATGAAGTAAATGGTGAGGGTGAAGATCTTGGATTATAAAATGATTGCATTTTAGGGTTGCAGAGAATATTGCAAACAATCTGGTGGGGTGTTCTCGGTACCACATCTGATTTACCAATGAGATACCTGTCTATGCAGCAAAGATGACTATACTTTGTACACTTCCAATTATGTTCCATTCTGATGTGAATCTCAAAACCAACCAGCTCTCCACCCTTACCAAGTATTTTCAACCAAATTAGTCACAGTTTAACACTGGAAGTTACTGAACAATCTTTCAAAAACATAGATACAGAAATCCTAAAGACATATACGCAAACTGAATCCAGCAATGCTTAAAAATACATCATTTTATTGCCAATTTGGGATTACCCCAGGAATGCAAGTTTGACTTAAATTTGAAAACTCAATCAATATAATTCATCATTTTAATAGACTAAAGGAAAAACAATAATCATCTTAGTAGATATAGAAAAAATATTTAGTAAAAAATGTAGTGAGTAGGAATTAGCAAAAATTTTCTCAACCTGAAAGTCTTTCATTTCTACTTTAATCCTCATACTTATTTTCTTGCCTTGCTTGCTTGCCTTATGAAAGACCTCTGGTACACCACTAACTACCTTGTTGAACAAAAGTGTTGCTAGAAAGTGATCTTATTCACAATCCTAACAGGAAAATGAGAATTCATTCCGCTTTTTTAATCTTCACTCATAATAACAATATATTTGTAATATCATAAATATCCTACAATGACATGAATATGTACATAATAATTTAACAAATAACACAAAATAAATACACAGACAAAATAATGGAAATTATTTGCATATCTGTATACAAATGCATAGCAAAATTACAATCCAGGGTGAAAATTGAGCAAATTTTTATTAAAATTATGAATAAAATCACCTGCATCACCAAATTCTGTTTAACACTGGAATTCTTAGCATAAAAAGGCAAGAAAGACAGCTATAAGGAGTAGTGAAAAAACAAAAGAATTTTATTTTATTTATTTATTTTTTATTTTTTATTGGACGTTTTATTGTATGAATTCTTTTTTTTCATCTTTGTAAACCATATTTAATTTTATTTATTTATTTTTCTTTTATTATTCATATGTGCATACAAGGCTTGGGTCATTTCTCCCCCCTGCCCCCACCCCCTCCCTTACCACCCACTCCGCCCCCTCCCTCTCCCCCCCCCCTCAATACCCAGCAGAAACTATTTTGCCCTTATCTCTAATTTTGTTGTAGAGAGAGTATAAGCAATAATAGGAAGGAACAAGGGTTTTTGCTGGTTGAGATAAGGATAGCTATACAGGGCATTGACTCACGTTGATTTCCTGTGCATGTGTGTTACCTTCTAGGTTAATTCTTTTTGATCTCACTTTTTCTCTAGTTCCTGGTCCCCTTTTACTATTGGCCTCAGTTGCTTTTAAGGTATCTGCTTTAGTTTCTCTGCATTAAGGGCAGCAAATGCTAGCTAATTTTTTTAGGTGTCTTACCTATCCTCACCCCTCCCTTGTGTGCTCTCGCTTTTATCATGTGCTCAAAATCCAATCCCCTTGTTGTGTTTGCCCTTGATCTAATGTCCACATATGAGGGAGAACATACGATTTTTGGTCTTTTGGGCCAGGCTAACCTCACTCAGAATGTTCTCAATTCCATCCATTTACCAGCAAATGATAACATTTCGTTCTTCTTCATGGCTACATAAAATTCCATTGTGTATAGATACCACATTTTCTTAATCTATTCATCAGTGGTGGGGCATCTTGGCTGTTTCCATAACTTGGCTATTGTGAATAGTGCCACAATGAACATGGGTGTGCAGGTGTCTCTGGAGTAACCTGTGTCACAGTCTTCTGGGTATATCCCCAAGAATGGTATTGCTGGATAAAATGGTAGATCAATGTCTAGCTTTTTAAGTAGCCTCCAGATTTTTTTCCAGAGTGGTTGTACTAGTTTGCATTCCTACCAACAGTATAAGAGGGTTCCTTTTTCCCCGCATCCTCACCAACACCTGTTGTTGGTGGTGTTGCTGATGATGGCTATTCTAACAGGGGTGAGGTGGAATCTTAGTGTGGTTTTAATTTGCATTTCCTTTATTGCTAGAGATGGTGAGCATTTTTTCATGTGTTTTTTGGCCATTTGAATTTCTTTTGAGAAAGTTCTGTTTAGTTCACTTGCCCATTTCTTTATTGGTTCATAAAGAATGAAAGCATTCAGACTACATGATTATTTGTGTAAATCTCCTAAGAGAAACTTGATTAGATTACCAGAGCTCATAAAAAAATTTTAGGAAATGACTAGCACAGTTGAGGCCCTGAGATTGATCCCTGATACCACACACACACACACACACACACACACACAAACCCAAAGCCAAACAAAAGAAAAAATAAATTAGCTGAATTTCTGTGCCGGCAATGAACAGAAAGAAAACATTTCAATAACATTCCTGTAATAGAATAACATGCTAGATATTTAGAAATAAATTAAGCACACGACCTTTTTGAAGAGATTCATTTCAATCTCCATCAAAAGCCTATAGGTTACTGTTTCCAAATTCAAGTGGATAACAAAGGACCAAGGATAACCCAGCCATTTCAAAAGAAGATGACCAACACAGGGGAGCCACCAAGACATATACTGTGGACCTTTATAGAGCTGCAGTAATTAAGTCAGCATAGCATTGGCACAGGAATAGACAGAATGACAAAAGAAATAATTTAGAGCATCCAGAAACAGACACCGAAATAGTAAGAAACTTTAATTTTCATGATCTAGTGGAGAAACAAGACTTTATAATAAATAGTACCTGACAATTAACCATCTGTACGGAGGAAAAATTGTACCCTTATCTCATACCATGTATAAAATAATTATCCTAGGTAGAGTAGAAAAATTAAATGGACAAAATAATATATTTTATGTAAAATTAAAAAATCTATTCTTTTCCTTTGAGTAGGGAAAAACTTTTTTAGTTTTTTAGAAAATATACAAACATAAAGAAAAATGTTGCTAAATTTTTCTCTATTAAAACCAAGAATTCCAGTTTACCAAAAGATACACAGGAGTAAAAAGACAAGCCAAGTGAGAGAGGAATTTATAACATACATTATCCACAAATCACTAGTCTCCTGAACACGTAAAAAAACTCCTGCAGAATACGTAATGATAACATTAAAATATACCTCAACTCAATCACAATGAAATACTACATTTCCACGAAATTGGCAAAAATTTAAAATCTACTTGTATCAATTTTGTAAAATCTACTTGCTGACCATGTGGAACAACTGAAATTCTTTTTAACACTTAGTGGTTTAAAAAATTAGTAAAGTTACTGTGAGAAACAAGTTTGTACTAATATATTTGAAAGGTAATATATTCCATGAACCTACAATTTCATTCCTAAGTCTATTTCCTACAGAAAATTGTTATACATGCTACCGTGGAGAAAAAGGTTTGTGAAAATGTTGTTATGGTTTGGATGTAAAATGCCCCCAAAGGCTATGTGATAACGTCTTAGTCACCAGTGCATGTGGTAGCATCAGGAGGTGACAGAAACTCCAGGAGTAGTGGCCTAGACAGAGGCAGTAGGGAAGTGGAAGCACGCTTTGAAGGGTTCATTTTGTCTTGCTGCCGCTGTAGGCCCCCATCTCAGATTCCTTGCTGCTAGGAGGTGAGCAGCTTGGTTCTAACACTTGCTTCCTGCCATGGTGTTCTGTCTCACCACAGGCCCAGAATCAACACAGCACATGACCATGGACAGAAACCTCTGAAACTGTGAGACAAAATAATTTTTCTTCCTTTTTAAGTTGTTTATTTCAGGTATTTTGTCATACTAAATGCCACATGTAAGATAAGTCTAACACAATAGTCATCCAAAAATCTGGTAACAACACAATGTCCATCACAAGGAAACTGGAAAACTATGTAACAGTGCAATGAATGTGAAGGCAATATTTAGAAAACAGAACAAGTTGCAGAGGAAACTTTATAGTATAATTCAATTTATAGGGTTAAAAGTAAATCATAAAACACTATAAACAATGTAATCCTTAGGAATACAAATTACATGGTAAAATTATAAAGAAAAGCAAAGGAATTATTTTTCTAGAAAAAAGGAAAATAGGTGGGATTGGTAAGGAATACACTTGGAACTTCAAAAATAATGCTGGTATCTGTTTTTGTTTGTTTTCCAACCACGTGCTGGAACTACAGATGCTCACTACATTGCTAATCCTCATACCTGATGTGAAATTTTACATTTGATAAATAAAAACACTTCAAGGGCTTCTAGAGAAGTGTCCTGACTCTGGCCACTTAGGTCCTTCCAGATAAGGATTCATCCTAATTTCTAGTCATATATCCTGAAACTCCCGCCACCTTACATTCTTCATGACAATTATATTCAGCTCTTTCATTTTCCTTGACAATGCTATTTAATTTATCTAGAATATTCTTACCACTTCCACTTGGCTATTCAATCTCTCGATGCCTCTGAAAAACCTTTCAGGGACCGTCCCTCCCCAGTTCTTTCCTTGGGTAAAGGAACCTGAGTGGACTTCTTACTATAAACTGGTTTCCTCTTAACTTTACACATAAACTCTTTTTGTGATTACCGCTTATCATAGGCTGTATGCTTGCTGACCGAAAGACCACTGCTACCTCATGAATGCTTATAAATCTGTGTCATTCAGTGTCTGAAACATGGATAGCACCTGATAATTTTTAATGAATTAATGAATAGAAGAATTAGCTTTCTTTTAGATAAAAAAATTATTTCTTAAATCAAATCTGCCTCTGATCCTCTACAACTTTACCCATTGGTCCTACTTAGATCTGAACTGCTTCGTAGGGAAGGTACACTGCTGGTAGGAGAAATGGCCTGAGATCAAAAGTGAAAACATCTAGCTTGTAGAACAGGGACTTCTACTCTCATAACCTCTTTTAGCCATAATATTTCTCAAACACAGTCAAGTGGAATGATACGGTTTTATGTATTCTGCAGCATCATCAAAAGATCATTTATGTTCAAATACTAATACAACTGCTAAAAACAATTATCAGGTAGCCTGTACTCAAGGTTCAATCCTCTGTGGACACGTGTGTCAGGCAATGAAAGTGTTTCTTTTGACGATTATTTCATAAAAGAGATACTACTTATTGTAAATTTTTCTTTTCCCTTACTTATTTTATTTGTTCATTTTTTTTCAGATAGAGTCTTCTTATAAGCGCAGGCTGGCCTGAAATTCATGATCCTCTGCTTTCATGTCCCAATGATGCAAGACCCAATGATGCATGCCTCCATGATGCAAGACCGAAATTCCAGTAGACTTTGTAGATAACGGTGTGTGAATTGTTTTGTGTGTGTGAGTGTGGTGGCTGTTGGGTCTTACCTATGCTTGGCAAGCACTCTGTCAACTGAGTTATATCTCCAGACTCCCACATTATTTTAAGAGTGTGTGAAAACTAAGCCAGTATAGGAGTAAGATATGAAGGACAATTTTCAAATTTGAAATTCTTGAATAAAGTTGTTCTCTTTTTATGTCATGTGCAGTTATTTAGGCCACAAATTTGTTTCTTGAGAAAATGAAGGCATTATTAATCTTCATGTGTGATGCCAATATACTCAAAATGGCAAAATTAAAATAGTAACAGGGCATGGTTTATCACTCATGAAATGCTAATTCAATGCCTTCCCTTGCTGGACCATATCTTTTGATCTCCTTTGTATCTCCTCATGAGCTTGTCTCTCTCCAGACCTTCTCTAGACTCCCTCTTCATGTCTTTATCTGCCTTCTGTGAGGTGATGACCCTCACTGGACTCCAGGGGTCTCTATCCCCACCTGTCTCTCTCTTTTCACCAGATCTAACCATGTCTTTCCATGAACCTGATTTTGTCTTTCCATTTCAACAGTCCCTCTCCTTTCCAGTCTTTCAAATGTCACCTTTTGGATTCTGCTTGTCAGCTGGATTAACAGAGTGACAAGCCCATGAACTCCCAGAAAGAAGCTAATGGAATGAAACCACCTCCCCATATGGGATTCACAGATAATGTTTCTAAGTTTTTCTGACACATGTTTAACATTTTTTTGTTGGATGAAAACAGTGAAATAAGATTGAGTTCCAATTTGAAAAGCCCTCTGTCTTAAAATACTGGAAAGAACTCTAAAGAAATGGACAGAAATCTATTTAGAAGTTAATTTGTTAATTCAGTTTGTCCATGAATTCATTCAGCCAATATTTACTGGCTAACTACTACACAGCAGGCACTGTTCCAGAATCTAAAAATACAACAGAAAAGACAATGTCCTAGAGTTCATCAACAGATCTTCTAGAAAAGGATAATTTCATAAATAAGCAAGTAAATATATACAACTTTATAATCTGATTCCAAACTGCAAAAAGAAAACAAAAAAATTTCTTTGATAAAGGTAAAACCATAAGAAATATTTTTAATGTAAGGATATGTTACCAATTAACAAGCTTTCTATTCTAGTGGTACTTTCAGAATTCAAGAGAAAAATGTCTTCAAAAATGATTTTTCCACAGGAAATACTAGTCTTTTGAATTTGCATGTTACCCCAGGGCTACATTTTAAAAACATGTTTATTTGCAATTTGATAGTCTAATTTTACCAATATTTTTTTTCTTAGTGTATTTCAACTGGGTATTTCAGAGTCCATATTTTTTTTTTTAAAGTCAAAGCTATTCCCTGTTGTAAGGAAAGGCACCTTTGAAAGTTGTGTTAACTCTTATAGCACACCTGGGAAATTTGATTCAGCACCTGTACTATTGTTTTACAATATCTCCCTCAAGGAAACATTTTTTCCAATTAATGAAAAATACCTGAAAAGAAAGAGAGCTTTCAAATTTTGAGGAACTGCACTGAGGGAGATATGCAACAAATGACTATTGAGAATCTTATCTCTTGAGTTAAAATTTTGTTCCTGTATTTTATGGCAAGGAGGTAAAATGTTGGCTGAGCAATGGGAGAATGCCATCCATCAAAGGTCTGTCAAGTGATTCACTAAAGCTACACAGAACCTACTGAGACACTTGGAAAAATTCTCATCTAGGAAATTTTAAAACCACTTCAGAATGCTAATAAGCACATACAATAACATTAATATGCATACTTTAGAAATATAAACTTGCTAAAATAATAACTCATTGTTGGATGATTTCTTCTTACTCAGAGATAGCTAGCTGAACCCTACAAAAAATTACAATCACTATTTGAAGGGTTGCCTTACTGGTGTTTACATTTTACTTTGCTGTACAGTGCTACTCTGAAGGGCTCAGGCAAATTTGTGATTTGGTGAGGGGAAAGTGATTTTTTTTTTACAAATTAATAATTGCTAATGCTGAGATAAATCACATCAAGGTTTGATTTGATATGCCCACAACACTTAATAGATTTGTTTTAAAGAATGATGACTTAGTGGCTTATTTTGGTACTGTCATTTCTTATGTACGTTTGACACCATGATTTTATTTACAAATCTGGCTGGGATAAGTGAGCTAAAGGAACCTATATGCATTTGATTGGGCAACAGAGGCCATGATGGAAGATGAAACAAACCTGCCACATTCAAGAAGGCCCCTAGTATCCTGGCCTGCTTAAGTCCTTTTCTATGCAATCTAGATGCTCCCTCTCCTCTTTGCACCTCCCAAACCTTGCCAGATCTGCCAGCTTGTATGCTTGGCTCCACAAATTCTCTCCTCTTCTTTGAATTAACTTCCCATATAACTACATTGGCAAGAGAGGTGCCCTCTGCTACTGATGTCAGGTAGGGCACTAGATACACAGTTTCACCAAGACCTTGGGTCCATTTGATCAAAATCTAGCAATGTTTACCCCTGTGCTTCAGGCCAAGAACACAAACATTGCAATTTCCTTCTTTTTGCTTTTCAGCAGTCAGTGAACTGTGCATGTTCCTTTGAGATCATGAATGCACAATATACATTAGCTAGCTTCCCAATATTTGTCTCCCATATAAGAGATCCCCTCTTTGATACTGATAGTCTTTACTCAATCATTAAGCTTTTAGTCTTGGTGTCCAACTTCAGGTAGATTCTAATTCCTCAGAAAAATGAGCAAATGGGAGTTAACTAATTTTGTTGTTTGGGCTGTAATACAAAATTGTCAAAGGAAGGGAAGAAGAAAGTAGAGATAATGAAAAGGAGGATATAAAGAAAGGAGGGAGGGGGGAAGGAAAGAGAACTTCTGAAGAGAGGGAGAGGGTGGGAAGGAAAAAGGGAGAGGGAGAGAGAGAGAGAGAGGAGAGAAGGAAGGAAACTAACTCAGAGAAGTCCTTATTTTGCTACTTAATTTAGGGCAATGCCTGTGGTCATGATTAGATACAGCAAATATAGTAGAGAAGATTTTCTAAGTGATGGAGCTGTACCAAGTGATTTGTTTGGAAACTTGAATTCAGCCACCGTGAAGTCATCTGGGGTGGGAGTGGAACATCTTTCCCCAGATGACTTACCTATGCTTCTCTTACATTCGTGCAGTCATATAAGACACTCAGCTGCAGATCCACATCATTAAACCCTTATCTAAGCACCCAAAGTGGGTGGAAAAGGGGATTATAGTCCCACACATTCAATGCTCAAATGGCCTTTCTCTTTCTAACCAGAGTCTTGGTCTTTAAAGAGGAGAAAGCATGTCTTCTAAACTCAAGCCCACTCTGTTTCCTGCTTCTTTACCAAATAACTGACAACTCACACATTCAATAACATCTCTTTGTGGCATATCTATTACACAGAAATTTATCTTTAATATTAATGTTATTCATATTAAATACAGAAGAGAAATGTCTACTTGTCCTAGAGACCCTGGCTACCATTGAGCAATATTTAAAATTTGATCAAATCATTTTGCCAAATTTTGTCTTGTGAGCTATCACATTTTAAGTCCATCCCATTATTCACATGAAATTCTAAAAATTTCAGTGATAAAATAGCAGAATTTATATGTCCACACATATGTGAAAACTATAATTATTCTCAACTGACTAATGAGAAGATTGAAAAATTCTGAATATTATAGATGTTTTAACAAAGATCTATTAATACCTGTCAAGTAATGCAAGTCAAATCTTTTTTAAAGGAAATACATCTTTTATTAATTCTTTTGCTAAATGAACCACTAAATTATAAATATAATGAAAATTTTATCAAATCTGGAAATTTTTTGATAGTTTTGATATAGTTGCTTTACAGATAACAAAATGGCTTCATAATTCCATCACATAGACAGAATTATTTTTCTGAATTAAATAAATTAAATTGAACATCATTTCTTTTTTATTTTCCTAAAGGAGAACTCTCTCCTCTCCCTACTGTCTTTCCCTTGCCCCATCCCACACTTACTCACATGCATGCAACATATACACATTTTGTCTGCATTCTTTACTAAAGCAATAGTCTGAAACTTTGAGTGCCAATCCAAAATATATGCTTGGTTCATTAGGACCAAAGTATAAAGTTAACAACCATATTTGCTCAAGATTTAATACTACAAAATTATTTCAGAATGAAACTACTAAGTAGGGAAATTCTTACATAATGTCTAAAAATCTTCACACCCAACCACCAGCTGGACAACCAAAATTGCACTGAATGTACCAACATGTCACAATATCAACCCCTTCAGCTTCAAGCCACTCTGCTAAGAAAATACCAGAGAAAAACTTGAAAAATACTCAAAAGTGTGTATACTTACCCTAAGTCAGGTAAAAGCATAGGTAATTATCCAGATAATCCAAGCAAAACAAGACAAAAAGCATGGCAATTATTTGTATACCTTAGGCAAAGTATTTTCCACTGTTCTCTATTTAGGTAATTATATTAATTTTCCTTTTGGACATATGCAATTTGAAAATTTCCCCTCAAGTAAAATCAAACAAACAAAAAGACAAGCCTTATAGAGTACATTACAATTTATGAAATAGCTTAATTTGTTATGCAATGATTAATTCCTTTTTAAGTCCATACTAATTTAAACCCTAAGTAAATGGATTTTTAATACTGTATGGTTATACATATTGTAGGGGCAATGATATAGTTCCTTGCTCATTTCAAAAGATTCAGTTGGAAAGCATGGGGGAATGGGGTGACATACATTTAATTAAAATCTTTCAGCTTGACCTAAAAGATTATGAGTGTTGGAGTGAGTTGGTATTGGTGTGAAATATGAGCTAGCATTTTCATAGTACTGCAAAGCAATCTGTATGGTACATGGTTTCATAGATCTGGTGGGCAAAAGGGGAAGGTAGCATCAGTGTGAACTGGAAGCTAAGACATCTTGCCAGCCCCCTGTACTGAGACTTTTAACTTGAGTAGATCTGGGAAAACTCTATAGCTGTGTTCAAAGCTGGTCACAGCCACATTCATTTTTAAGTGACCCAATTTGTTCTGCCAACTGGAGAAAGAGGGACTTTCTCTTGACCGTCCTGAGAAAAGAACTGTATTTTATTAATTTCCATATTCCAGTAGAGAAACTATATGCCCAATACAAATGGATAATTATTGCTAATTTTAATTAATTTGAGCTTGTTCTAAAAGTATTCTTATTTCCTTTTATAAAAGTACTGTCAAACTTGGACCATAGGCATGTATTTACCAATGGTAAAAGAAAACTCTTATGAACCATATGCTAAGTCAGGGTAAGAATATAAGTAAATACTTGAGTTAAATTAAGATTAAAAGGATCAAATCAATTACTCTTCTACAAATCTCTAAAAACACCCATAAAGGTGTAGCCATTATGCTACTCTGATTAATGTCTCTGTCTATTGTTTCAACTTCAACAAACTATTTTACTTCTTATTTTGTATACCTAAAAAGAAACCATACAAAAATTTAATTTTATGGTTTAAAGGAAGGAGTAAGATGGCTAGAATCTACTTTTATGAAGATATAATATGATTTCATGAGTCGAAAGTTGAAAATGGAAAGAGGGAGAACCAAGTATCAGAATCAAAAGATCTATTACATAAATACAAGCATATTTCATATTTTCCTCCAAATAATCAACAATAAATATGAAAATAACAATAGTTACTAGTTGTCATGCATATTTCATATTTTTCCTCCAAATAATCAACAATAAATATGAAAATAACAATAGCTACTAGTTGTCATTTATCACCTGTTATGTGATAAGCTCTACTATATTTTATATTGACACACTATGAATGCATTTGTTTCCCACTGCAACACAAACAGGTGATTATTAGGTATTACTTATTAATTACACATGAGGAAATAGACACAGAGAGGTTAAGTAACTTGCCTGAGATCTCACAGTTTGTAAGAGGCAGAGCCATACCTGATCAGAATTCAGGACTTGTGATCCTAATTTCAACAATACCCTGCTATGGAGGAAATATGTAATATTATATAATTGCTGTCCTTAATTCTTATTTATTTTGGAAATAATATATGCTATAATTTCACCAAGATCTTAGGAAAGAAATGAAAACAAATATTTTTGGTACTGAAGAGGGAAAATACTACTTTTGAGGAGATAGGAATTACAGAGAACTTTGCCTAACTTCATGTAACTCTTTGGGTTGCTAAAATGACAGAACATTATGATATCAAGTCAGTGACAACTACGAAACAAATGCTAAGTATTAGTTTTAAAAATAGGACAAGAAGGCAGAAAAGTCTGTCAAGGAAAAAAATCAAGTTTTGAGTGTTCTTGAAGGTGATGATTGGGCTAAAAAGAAGAAAAGATGCAAACCTCTCAAAGTAAAGCTTCCAGGATGCTTTTCTTCGATCCATCCCACAATGTAGAGGAAGAGTTCACATGTAGGATAACTGTGTTATACTAATTTAAACCCTCAAGTGAAGAACGGTATTTTGAGTCAGAAGAATAGAGGGATAGAAAATGGAATTTACTTAAGCGTCTCTTTATTCCACAAATAAATTAGGGTGAGGTAGCATTGAGCTTTGGAGAAGAAAAGATCATCCTTGTGATGCTTGGTCAGTAATTTATTTGTGCTCAGTGAAAAGGAAGCAAAAAGTGGGGCCCAAACATCTACTTCCAGTTTAGGCAAAACTAACCAACATCGCACCTGCTGAACTCACCAGAGTAAGACTATGGTCTCCAGATTCATTGCCTAGAATTAAAAAAACCGTATTTGCCTGGAGTGTATTCAGGGAGAAAGGCAGATGGATACATGCATGGATGGATGGATGGATGGATGGATGGATGGATGGATGGATGGATAGATGGATGGATAGATGGAGGGAGGAAAGGAGGAAAGGATAGTCAACCATAAATCTATCCCCTTGAGAATTTGTTTGGGCAACAAGGGACATTGCTGAATGTAGTGGAAAGATTTGTGATCTGAGTTATTTCTTACTGCTTAATAGGAGATTAAATTAAAACTGTCCAACATAGAAAATCATGAAGACTGTAGAATTGCAGGCAGACGAAACACTTGAAGTTTTATTACTATGTACCACTTATCAACTGAAACAATTAACCAAGCTATAGGGAGACATCACACAAGACTAATGGCACACATGTGAAGCATTTGTGCACATCTGAATTAACTTATGCGGTAAGATCTTTTTCAGCTACGAAGTTTTATAATTGTATGCTCTGCATTATGACAACAGTAGGAAATGATAAAAATGGATCTTAACCAAATTAAGAGAATTGCCCAGTAATTTATTTTAAGTCAATGAGACTGCAAGCTGTTTGGGGATGAGTTCAAAACTTGTGTTATTTTATATTCCTCTGGTATCCTAGCATAATGCTTTTCATCTACTGGGCCATCAATAAATAATTATTGATTAACTGAAGTCAGTGAAGGGCATGCCACCATTTTCTCTAGCATCGACACCCAATATGCTGATTTCCATAGCTACATTCTTAAGCCTGATCTAAAAAGAGCAGATGTTAGTTATGCAGAGGCTGAACTCCCTGCTACAAGGGCAGTTAACTATAACACCAAAGTCACGAGGTCAAAGGACATTATTCCTGAACTGTGACTAAAGCAAGAAGTTTGCCTCATGCTTTCAGACCTCTAGGATAGAAAGTATATTTGTTTTAAAAACACAAGTAGAGTACAATTGATCATCACAATTGCATGTTACCACATGATACAAAGCCATTCTGCTTGGTCCTATCTATACTATTTTTTAGGACAAATAATACAAAAAGATGTAGAAATATCATCCTTATGGTTTTAAGAAATAGGGACATTAAAGTAATTGCATATTTTAGTCAATATTATTTTAAAACACCAAATATAAGTATTATGGTTTTAAATGGGTTTGGGTAAGACAAAAAGACTACTTATTTTCCTTGATCACAATATATTCTACTTACTTGTATTAAGTAACCATAGTCAATTCTTCCATATAAACAGAAAGAAGATAAGGTGTACCACATAATTTCCTTTCTTCTAATTTTACACACAGAAAAAAAATCACAAAGTCCCAAACTTCGTCCATCTGTTAAGGAATTTGAGGAGTTTTACACAGAGTCTCATATTTACACAGAACAATAATCAAAATTTATTCTGGTATTTTAGAAGGTTTACCTGTATTTTCTCATGTCTATCAAAATGTTCTCATTAAGCCAATGCATAAACAGGTTGAGTACCATTTTCTGTGTACCATATCATGGATGCATTATTTCAAAGATAAATTGACAGGGTGTGGTGGTGATACCTGGGAGGTCCTGCTCTTTTATCTGGTAAACATTTTTTTTTTAAAAAGGATAAACAAAAGAGATAGCTTTTCTTATGGCAATTGCTAGGCAAAGCTGTCACATTCCTTATCACCTTGGATGTGAGTATGAACAGATCAAGCTGTTACAATACTTCTTACTTTCATTGGGCTAAATCAAGATCTTAGTAAACTATCAGACGGATGCGAAAAAAAAGGAAATAAACAAATGTGTATATATTGGGGCATAATTCATCTTATGGCTTTATCAGCTAAAGCAAATGAGAAAATCCTGAGCCAGTCAAAAAAGCATGTCCAATTCTGAGTGACTTGTCTTTAAGATGGATCTTCTGTAAATAATTAAATTAGTGGATATTTTTCTTTGCCCATCTGGGCAGAAAGAAAAAAAGGAATTGTGTGCATGCACACATGCATAAACACACTCTCTCTCTCTCTCTCTCTGTCTCTCTCACTCATCCACATAGAAAAAAATCCCAGAGGCTAAAACTTCAGTGCAAAAGAAGCTTTATCCTATACTGAACTGTTAGAATGATTTCCAAAATAGAAACTGCAGAAAACATCAGGATGGTTGTTATAAATAATTTACTTAGGGGCAATTAGAAATTTATAAGAAAATGTAATCTCTCTTATGGCCAAAAAAGTTTACATGTTTAAAAATTCGAGTCCTATCACAAGCAAATGTTTGATACAGGTAAGTAACTGAAAAGCATATTGTAATAGACATGTTAAACACAAATAGCTTCAAAAAAGCAGCAATTTTGTTTGGTTTGTCTTGGTTGCTTCACAGTACCTGAACCAGAGGTGGTAGAGCTCAAGACTGGCCCCCAAGAAAGAGAGATGGGGTATTTAATGGTGGGTGAGGAAGAGGAGAAACCTTGGGTGCATGCATTGGTTTTTGCTTCCTTTTCCTCCTTCTCTTAAAATGACAAACCACAAATCATTTTATCAGTGGTTCAGGGAACCATACAAAAAGCTGAATACGACAGCATCACAGAGAACATTTTCACTACTTAGGGACTAGGCCTCTGCAAACATGGCTTCACTGGTCTCACCATTAAAAGCAATCTGCAAAAGAGGCTTAAAAACCCAGGGGTCTAATACCAAGTGAACAGTGGGAAAAGTGACCTTTCATTCCGTTTGTTTATTAGAGGATCTGCAGGCTCCATCTCAGTGTGGGTCCAGCATTGGTAAGAGGCCAAAGGGGAGATGGCGAACTGTTTTTTAGAGGTCACGTAATCAACTTAGAAAATACAGCTGGAAATAAACAAGAATAAAAGCTTGGTTTTAGGTACTTTCTTACATTTTTGTTTAGTAGTAATTTCCCTCTAATAGTTTTTTATCTATAGTACAACCAACTTAGTATCAATTTAGGTACAAATTTAGCCATTAGGTGTTATACAAAAATTGAAAAAGGATAACTAAAACAGGTAGGAAAAAAAATAAAAATAAGAGTAAAATATAAGCTTAGATAGATATAAAATTTTAAAAAAAGAAGTCATATTAGGATAGTGGTGATTTTTGTTTATTTTCCCTAAGTGTAACATTAAACAATTCAATAAATAAAGTCTCATTTAAAAGACATGTATAAGAATAAAGAATGTTTTCAAATAAACCTCATCATGTTATGTTTTATAGAATGGTATAAACATTGATTGCCTGGCCATAAAATCTATAAATATCCATCGTTCACCCTGAAGAGGCAATGTCAGATATATAAAATATTATGTATTTAAAAATCAGTTATATTTGTACTCCAATTAATAAAAAGAAAAATTACTCCTGTGTGATATTTACCATCTAATATTTGTTAGGAGCTCATTGTCTTTAGGTATTGACTTCATTCTTTCCATTAAGTAGTATCTCTCACCTCTTTCCAAAGTATTAAAATATTTTAATACTCAATGACTAACTTTACATTTCTCCTCAAAGTATCTTTTTACCTTCTCTGAAAACCAAAACTAAAATAAAAACCAAAACAACAATAGCAATAGAAGAATGGTGCCCAGATCAGGTTAGAAATGCTGGCACCTCTTTAGTCCTGATTTAGTCACCATCATACCAGAAAGCATGAACATACTTTGGTGACTATATGGCTATGACTGATTGATGATAGCCTAGGTTACCATAGCTAACTAGGACATCACTCATCTAAGCCTCCATGGGAAAAAAAATACAAGGCTCCCAGGGAAGAAAAAAGAAAAGAAAGCAAAGCTATTCTATAGCTGCTAACTTTTGAATAATCAGCCTCAAAAGGGAACAAATAGGATGAAACTCAATGACCAAATTATGACTTACAGATTCATCCAAGCAAATGACCTCAGTTCCTTGGTAATTTTAACTCTGGGTTTCTCGCCTACAGCAGAGTGCTTCCAGCAACAACGAACCCTCACGTGCTTACGTGCTTTGTAGTCAGAATTCAAAGGCTTGATCAGAAGCACAATCCAACTGTGAGCTTTGGTTCTGCTATGTGTGTGGTGTGAGTGTGTTTGTCTAGGATCAGATGCCAAGACTTAAACTCACATTATAGGCACAGCAGCTACTTACACACCACAGCCTAATTAAAGGAATAAACTTCCTCCTTCTCTATGTTTTCCTGAAGATCACTGCCATAAAGGGATTTGGTTTCCTTAAGAATTGAGAAAAATGTTCCCATATGTTTTCTTAATGCATTGAATTATTCAAACTCAGATGCAAAATGGTAACAATAATCCATGGCTACACAACATTTTCTGAGAACTACTGAAAATAAAGAGGAGAGAAATCAGTGTTTTGAAAATAATTATATTATAACAAACATATAATCATAATTTCCATTTCTGTTTTGAAGAAACAAAAACACACATGGAAACAATAAAGCATCTGAGGTACCTTTCAAGTCTCAGAAATAAGAATCACTTTCAAATAGAAAGTAGCTCATCTTCAAAGTTTAACACAGAGTGGAGAATAAAGCTAGTACCATTTCAACTCAAACTTTAATCAGATTGCTTTACATCTAGGTAACATGGGTCACAAGAGTAGCAACAGCCAAATTTAAAGTACTTTTTATCCTGAAACACTATTTAAATTGTATTGGTAAAATAATTATAGCTAAAGAAATTTTCTCATGCACACATGAACCCCAAATAACAAAATCAATCAACAAGTACAGAAAAAATTATCAAAAGACGCACGCACACACACACACACACACACACACACACACACACACGCACACACAACTAATTTCCTTTCCAGGAAGGAAATTAATAGGAGTATGGAGTTGGATTCAGATTCAGCTTGGTACTAATGATATACTTCTAGGACAGTCATAGCCCATTGGAGCAAGAACAGATTACTTTATAGATGAGAAATCTGTGTACCAAGGGGGTATGGTGGTGACATAACAGGGAATGACCTGAATGTCCTTGACTTTGAATTTTCACTTCTGTAGAAACCCAAATGTGTCTTTAATTCATTTTTGTTTGGAAAATATGTGGTCCTCAGAGATACAGGTCAAATCACTTGTCTAAGACACACAACCAAATCAAATACTGTAGGGTCAGGGACCAGCTCCATTTTACTGGCTCTGAAGGTACAATGGCTGGACCAACCTTGGGCTCTGGTTACATAATGCCTTTTGGAGTACAGAAAGTCTGGTACTATTGATCAAAAAATGAATAATAACAGGAAAGGTTAAAGGACTCTTATTCTTCCAACCTTCAAAGTAATAGCTCTCACTCTCACTGATTTGTATTATTTACCTATGCTCCTACCTGTGGTACCTGAAATTTCAGAAAAGGGACAAAAATATTCACATTGTGTAACAAGATCACCTACAGAGCTCTAATTAGTGTACTGGTTTTGGCTCAACTTTCCGTCAAGACTGCATATACACATATGCATGCTACACACAATGGAGAAGACAAGAATAAGTCCATTTCTGAAACTTACAGGGTTTAAAAGAAATTTTATCCACCTCAATTTTCTTGTCTAAGTTCCTTCATTATCTTTTGATTTACAGCTATTCATAGTATCTATTTATTAATTTACACTCTATCTCAATTTCAAAAGGACATGCAGTGCTATTTTATTACATATAGTATTTAAAAGACATGGATAATTGAAATATCCAATCAATCCAAAAAGTGTCATATAATTGCAAGAGCACCATATACTAGAGGCCAAAAGATTGAGGTTCAATTCAAGTTCCTTAACTAGCTAGGCAGTCCACATCAGAGTACACACTGACACTGACTTTAAGCTGTTATACATTCATTTGTAAAATAATGTCAATTTCCTAGACAATTGATAATCAGGAAACTCTTTGGAACTATATATTCTATTTCAAAAAATTTCTTCTGAGAGGTGTATACTTTTTTGAGTAGAGGAGAATTTCTTTGCTGAGGACTGCTAAGAAGCACTGAGGTTCTGCTTATTGCCTACTCACCAGGCTTCGGCACTCCTTTTCTTCCCTGCTAATATTACCAAACCTATGTATTCAGACAGAATAGCAAGTAGAATTTAAGTGATCAAGAAATTTTATTAATTAACTAGAGTCAAACATCTGCTGACTCACTGAAATATGCTCAGAGGAACCATAAGGTTCCACAGAGAGGACTTGAAAAGTCTTCAATGAGGTGATTTTAAAGTCCAAATATATTCTGTGAATATTACTCTGCTACTTCACCTGGAGTTCTGGCCACTGTGTCTCTTATACATTATTAGGTTAGCAATTTCTAGGATATTGGTATAAGGCATTGGTGAGTTTCAGAAACATAGAATGTTACAGTATTGGAATAATTTGCCAGAGTCCAGAGTCAGGTCTCAGTCATTTAGCATTATTACATTAAAAAATCCATTAGAAAATAAATGGCAGGAAATAGTATAGATGAATGAGGTAGGAATTATGTGGTTGCCACTTGACTTAAAACTCCTCTTATGAATTAAAAAAATATACCCCATTAGCTTTTAGGGCATGGAACTATGCATCTCTTAAGGCTAGAAGAAGGTGGCTACTTCTTGCCATAATCCTTTATGGAAGAATCAGGAAATGTATTTATTGTGGTACTGTCTTAAAGTTTTAGACAATGCTCTACAAACAAGCTTGTCTTTAAGCTTGTTTATCAAAGGTACACATGAGTTCAGCAGGTAAAAAAGAGGCAAGGGATAGCTGGCTGGTGGAATGGCTCAGTGGTAGAGCACCTGCCTCACAAGTGAGAGGTCCTGAGTTCAAACTCCAGTACCATTTTTAAAAATGCAAGGGGTGAATCAGGAAAGGGGAACAAACCCACTAAGGCAAAGAATTTGAAAGAAACTAGTAAATTTGGGGAATAGCAAGTAGCTCAGAGTGGATTCAAATTAAGGTGACTGTGGAAGAGGGACCAACAATATAGGTAGGTAGAGAGTAAACAGCTGTGAATGAAGAGCCTGTGCCTATGAATGTATGCATATTCTGGACATAAGTATTTCATCTTAGATGATAAAGGAGAAGAGGACCAATCTCTGCATGCATTACACAGGGAAAGTTGTTGGTTTTTAACAGGATATTGCTGATGACTATCTTGTGTTGGAAGACAAGATATAAAATGATACTAAACATTGCAAATAGTTTGATTTCAGATACTAGTAAAACAGATAAATTTTGGGGGACTACATGAACCAAACATAAAACTGTCTCGATTCCTAGTATTAGCTCAATTGTGTTTTCCTTAAGTATGAAAACCATGAGGTAATAATGCTTAAATTCCCCATTTTATGAAGTGAGTCTTAAGGATGAGAAAACCAGTGAGAAGCCCTGCTTCTGCCATGCCAGCCTGGATGAATGAGCTCCTTGAGAAGCAGAACGAGTTCCAGTAACCTACAGCAACTGAGTGAGGAACAGCCATGAAGGCCTGGGGCTCTGTGATCACAACAGGCATTTTATAAGCATCCTGCATGGTGAGGTACTAGAACACAGTGCTATTCCTTCCCAACAGCCCATCCCATTCTTCATCTAAGCAGGACTTCAGAATTGGTCTGACAATAAACACAACCAGGTTGCACTCTCAGAAGAGTCATGAACATAATATCGCCAGCCATGTCCCTTTAGGCTGAGGTACAAACAATGAGAAAACAGAATGTACAGAGACTAAAGGGGGCTGTGCTGCCTTCTTCCTTCACTTCTTATCTGAAAAACCTGATAAATACATGTTTTCCTTGCTTCTTAAGTTCATGAAATGAAAAGTGCTCAGTCTACTAAACCATGAGGATGGAGACTCAGGAATGAATTTTTTCCATCACTCATCCCTGCCCAAATTCCTCCAGCTAATTCTCATCTGAACCAAATTGCTAACAAGTTTGGACATGGTTGTCTGAGCAATAGGGAGCCTTTGCAGGTTGCGTGAGCAGGGGAGTTATAGAATCAGATTTTTTATTTAGAAAGGTAGCTCCAGCAATAGTGGGGAAGAGAAGAAGGCAGGCAGTATGAAGTGAGAGGTCAGTGTGAGGCCTGTGCAATGTGTAATTAATGATGGAGCTTTGGCCTGCTACAGTGACAATGGAAAAGAAGTTAAGAAGTGGACAGGAGCTGGGGTGAAAGAAGAAAAGAGAGGAGCTGAAGATAATGCCAAGCTTTGGGCTGAATTGCTAGGAGGCAACATTTATCACCCAGAAGTGAATGTTAGCTAATGTCTCATCATTTAATCTATGTTACTAAATGAGACGGGATTTGTGAGCCAAATTTATCCTTTTTAGGTTTTTGATATATATTTCACAAAGCAAACCCCAGAAATGTTATATCAATTCATTGTTTTATGAACAGTATTTCAGAAGCAGAGTAGTAAAATGGTTCCTGACAGTGGAACCACAAAGTGTTCAAATCCTGGCTCTGCTACCAATTAGCTACATGATTTTTGGATTAGTTACTAAACCTCTCTGTACCTATTCCTCATTTTATGAAAGAAGAAAATAATAAAATCTGACTGAATATTATGAGGCTTGAGTGAACTATTAAGAGTAAAGGATTTAGGTTACTCAGTGTTCTGTCTTTAGCTCAGTGTCTGGCATTTAGTCTCCATTTAATAAATGTTATTTTCTATCCCTGTCTTACCAACAATCAGTACTGGAGAAGTAGAGAGTTTACTTTCAAAGAAGAGGAATCTCAGCTTGTTTTTCTTCTTACACTCAACATCACCATATTGCTTGATGGTCCAACACAGGAAATTGTGAAAAAGCAGAAGAAAAAACAAACTTTTCTTCCTGAGCAAGCTCCCGAGAAAAAGGTGAAAACAAGCTCCCAGGCTCAGGGATACACTGAGGTTCAGCCTTTGGAAGACCACAGCACTTGTTTATAAATAGAATATTAAAACAAGCAAGAGCAATTTTCTCCTTTCGTCTTCTCTTATTGCCTAATTTTCCTCTCATACCATTTGCATAATGGATAAAAAGGCATCCATTATGCAAATGAACAGTGGGGCTGCAAGGTTGCTGAAGCCACAAGGCTGGCTCCAGAGGAAGAGCAGCTGCCAACCAGCCCTCTACCATTCACACGTTCCAGCAGACCGCTTCCCTAGCTGGATTTCCAAAGGATAGAGGAAAATCATGAAGACCATAGGTCATTAATTTCCATTTGGTTGGTTTTAAAAGGGGCACTAAAAATGCTTTTCAGAAAACGAAGACAAAATATGGTTATTCTGGATGCTCCTATGTAAAATCAACTTAACAGTATATATTTTATTTCAAGTGGAGAAAGCTAGAACTAGGCACTATTTTTATAATTTTAAGCATATGCTTCTTTTTAAAAAGAATAAAATTCCCTTGCAAAGTGGGAAATAAATGCCTCTGTCTTTCTACCTTGAGAATCAAACTCTAATTAAACTCTAGAAAGTATGTTGAGCAGTCTCAGATACTTCAACAGGAATGAAACTTGTTTTATTCTGTGCATATTCAAGAGGAATGAAACTTGTTTTAAGTACCAAAATATTAATAGGTTTTCAGAAACTTCATATTGTTAAACTAACCTAAACTTACCTCTGTGGGGTATCACCAAAAACTGGTATGTTTGTTCTATTGGGAATTGTAAATTGAGACTTTAGAAGAATATTTATTTTCTCTTTCTACAAACACCTTCAAAACAAATACTGTGAAAAAGAATTCTGAGCAAAATCAGCAGGTGAATTGTTCCTGTTTGAGTAAACCAGCAGGAAAGAATTTCAAGACTAACTTCAAAACATTTTCTCCAAAGTCTGAGAAAATATTAGAAGAAAACCAGGGTGGCTAAGAAAAAAAAGTGACCTTTATTTGTAGCTTAGGTTCCCTAGTAACCCTTAGTTTTTTCCAAATGACTTTTCTTCAAGATCTTTTAAAACGTGATTCTCACAGGATATAGGCAAACCTCACCATTTTCAGTATGATTCCTCCCATGTTACTTCGAGGGCATGTAATCCAGATTCACTTTCAGTGTAAGAAACAATTGCAGCTACTTACCTGAACACCAGCAGCTGCAAAAAGCTACATAAACAAATAACTTAGAGAAAAGACAGACCAGATTTTTAAAGAAAAATAGTAACAGGATAAAAGACATAAAGAAAAGCAATATAGTCAACAAGGTAGTGTGTTTTCAACCAAGTTAAGGGCACATCACTAAAAATCATACCTACCTAATTTCAGAGCAGAAGGGGTTACTTCAATTTCTCCGCCAATTGGTTTAAACGCAGCCAGTTGGGCAGCCACTTCTGTCTCAAAAGCATCTGGGCCCTGCTGATCCGCAGGGTTTCCACTGGGGCTCTCAGTCTTGTGGAGTGGTTCTTGTTCTTCAAACACAGCAATCAGCTACAAACAAGCCCAACAGCACTAATTACTTTGTAGTACACGCATATCAAAGGTCACTTTATCTCGCTGATTGTGATCTTTATTTGGTTTTAAAGAAAATGACCTCTTCAATCTTAGAACTTTAGTGTTACTACAGCACCACTCTTAATTCTTCAATAATATTATGTTTACAAGCATCATGCCAGGACATAATGAGTGGTTCATCTCTTTGTTTATTTTGACTATTCCTGAAATAGTCAATTTTAGACAGCTCTCCTAAAGAAATGAAATGTTTGCCTGCTTCCCCCACTACTTTTTCTAATATACCTAAGAAGACTTCTTTATCTCATTTCAAGGGTGTTCCCCAAAATAAAAGTTGAATATGAAAAGCTGAACAATAGACTTACATGATATAAATGGACATTCCAGTCTCAGAGTTAAAATAGGGCAAGGTATGGTGGTGTATGCCTGTCCATGAAAGGCATAGGTAGGAAGATCATTGTCCCTGGGCATAAACAAAAGTCCCTATCCAAAACATAACTAAAGCAATAAAGGGCTGAGGCATGGCTTAAGTGGTAAAGTGACTGTGTAACAAGTACTAGGTCCTAAGTTTAAATGTCCCAGAACCAAAAAAGAAAAAAAAAGTTAAAACACATTGCAAGATTCCTAACCTAATTACATCTCTCTTTGTAGATACAATCTAATACCACACACACTTTCAATGCATATTTGATGTGTATATACTTAAAAACAATTTGTTTTTCTTGTATATGTACATATTCCATATTTTTCATTATTTCCTTCATGATGGACTCTGTGTTGACTGGTTAAAGTTCAATGAATGCTAAGTCCAATGAGAGTAAACATCAGTACTTTTAATCTAATTATCCCCATCTTCATCTCCATTTTATTTCATGATAGATGTGCTAATTATTAATATAAAACTTTTTTCATTAAAATGAGGGGAATATCTTTAAAAGTCTACTAGTCATGCAGACACTACAGAATAACAATGAGGGCAGCCTTGTTGAGACTGCCTTTTGGGCCAGCAGACAGAACCATCACAGAGGAACTTCAAAAGTTCAGTCAGCAGCTGATGTAGAAAAGTCCAAATATGAGTGCAGGTGGCAGCTCAGAGATGCTACTATCAAACCAATGAAACACACTGTGTGTACATTTGAAAACTGCTAGTAAATCTTTAGATATTTTTCATTCATTAAATAAAGCAAACTTCCTTACAATTCAAACATTTATTCAGGAAAGGCACTCAAAGACTCATTCACAGGGGAACCTTGTTGGCAATAGTATTAATAACACGAGGAAAGGGGTAACCAATCAAAACATCACAAATTCCAACTTCAGTCTTTCAAAAGAAATGAATACAATTAGGGATATGTAAATTGCCTATTCAAAAATAATTTTCATAATTGACTACTCATTTCCAGTATGGAGACTTCTTTAATTGGAAAATCCAACAAGCCTCTCACCACAGAAAAGAAATGCTTATTCCCAAGGCATTATTTTTAATTCCTGAAATTGAGCACATGCATTTTCTATCTTTAATTGCTGGCACTGATGAACTGATTTAAGATCAGACTTAAACAGATTAAAAATGAAAGATTATTGTAGTATAAAAATAACCAGTAGAACTCAATCTTTTTAATCATCTGGCCAAAATGAAGAGTTTAACACTTTAAATTCTGAAAAGGAAAGTAAAATCAATTTTTAAAATGTGGTAGAAATGTTTTCATTACTATATCTGACATAATTATTATTTCAATTTTGCATATTGGTGAATTCTAACACACATTAGTAATGTTCATTCTAAGTAGCAATCAACTAGACTGTGGCATATTAGTACTAGGATCAGTGTTATGACAAAGTAATATCTTACTTTTCTTCCTTTCTGAATCCTTAACTCTCAGCATAATCCATTGCTTTAAATATTGTGGAAAAGAGAAAAAAAGTAGAAAATCAGTCAGAAGTATAATACAAATGCTTAAAATTGATAACTCTTAAGAAGTCATTATCTATACTTTTCTTGTTAAGGTACTTTACTCTTTTCCATACATTATATCCATACAAGCTTCTTGCAGAATATGTAGTAACAATATTATACCTATTCATCAAGTAGGAGAATACAGTAGTTTGGAGATTTTGTTTCCAAAGGTCATGTACTAAATGATGCCTGATGGTTGAATTAAAGTCTTTTTTATTTACAACCCAGGGTTTCAAACCACACTGTAACATTTTTCCCCAAGAAGAAAACTGTAAAAAGAGAAAAATTATAGAACATCTCTAGGTTGTGTATGAAAGTTTTATGCCTTAAAATAGATGAACTTAACTTTTTGGCGATATAGCAATACCTGACTCTTCTTTTATATGATAATGGTGGGACCTGGATGCTTCCTCAATCTCATAATCTCTTTGATTAATTAATAGCTTAGTCTGTGTGCCAGTGTCATGGTTGACAAGAATTATCAGAGCAGAGCCTGGATGAACAGATGAAATGAAGGCTCTACTCCCAGGAAGAAGAGGCACAGATCCTCAATCTGTGGGGCCCAAACAAATTAGTGACTGAGAAGAGAGACTCTCTCAATCTTGTCTGCATCTCAGTATCTACAATGTACACAGACTCACACTTGCTTCAACACTGATAATTAATTTAAATCATATGTTGTAGGTCCTTGTTAATTAGATTACTTGATTCATCAGCACACCTACATTTCTGGGTAGCACACTTCCTGAAGACAGTGTTACAGAATACAATAACTGACATAAACCACCATTCTAGTCACCTGGCTGAAGACATACTGGTTTCCAAAGCATCCAGACCATGATAATGGCCTCTGCTCCTGCCTTTAAATTCTCTCCCAAATAGATGAGGTGGACATAAAAGAAGGAATTCTATTTAAGAACTTTTGTGTTAAGATTTGATCTAGAATAAAATTTCATGATGTGTGGAAGAATTTTCACTGACATCTTAGGAGTTGTAGCAACCTAAACCCTACACAAAATGTATATAGGTAATATTTGATTTGATGCCTTTCTCTATTACTGTTCTCTTCTGGAATGCCTTCATTCTTGCCAATTCCTATCATGCCACTGTTTTTACATCACTCAGTGTAGCCCAGAATTGTCCAAAGACCCCAGAACCAACATGCTGTTCTACAGCCTAACTTCCAATCAAAGCTTTGGTCCTCTTAGATCTCTGTGAGTATTTAAGCATCTAGTCCCCAGACATACAACATAGGAAGGCCAGTGTATAAAAATGACATTAATTCTTCTACCCAACAAAACCAAAAGGCTAGAAGACAACAAATGTCCTGGAAGATCCCAGCTTTTCTCAACAACTCTCTAGGAAGCAATAGATAGTCTATCAGTATCATCTACTTTCTATACCTACAGAGGCTGGAGGTCTTGGAACTACATTTGCCAAAAGTGCTGGCCAACAGCATTCTAGGTGTCCATGGAAATGAATAACTGTGTTCTATTTATGTGGAATGGCACCTCTCAAAGTTATGGTGGCAATCATCCAGTGAACCCAGAATTTTCTTGAAGATGGCAACTAGGACACAGAAGCAGACAGTGTGAGCTCCCAGACTCCATACATTCGGCAGACCAGCAGGTGAGCACCAAGTGTCATTCGGTATTCCCCCAGCCATCCCTAGAATAAACCAGCATAGCCCCCTGGGCAGACTGACCCCTGCCCCCTGCAAAAACAAAACAAAACTGAACACTAAACAAGGAACTGAAAACTAACACACAGCAGAGGGATGGAGTTGCTGAAGCACACTGGAGAAGGACAGCAGGGCAAGGAGCTGATCTCTGCACAAACTTTCAGTAAACAAAGGCTGGAAAGGCAGAAGGGCTGACAGCAGGCAGGTGATAAGCCGCTGCCTGAAATAGGGCAGGTAGTGGTCCACAAAGCTCATCTTCTGAGCCAGTGAGCAACATCTAAAGTCAAATGACAATGCAAAATTGAAAAACAATCAGCAAAACATCAAAACATGCTGACAGCAGGGGGCCAGCTGATGGATCACTGACCTTGCCCCAGAAAGGGGGTGATGCAAAGAAACAAGCCCCTAGTAATCAAGCACAGTGAAAACCCAATTCCAAAGCAGGACACCTGGTGGGCTACAGAGCTGATTCTAGAACCTGAGGACAACATACAAACTTAAACTGCCACACCCAACTCAGGGAGGAGCTGAACAAGCAGCTGCCTCTGAAAGAAGAGAAAAAAACAAACACTACCCAACCACCTGATGAGACTACAACAGAGCTCCTGCTTAAATACCAGCACCGAGATTGGATGCTGGAGGAGTAACACCAAAACTTAAAATAAGACTGAAATTCTGTTGTTCCTGAACCTGGAATTTTTATGTTTGTTCTGTTTCTTGTTTGTGTTTGTTTGTTCATCTCTGCATGTTGATTTCTTTGGTTTTTTTTTTTTTTTTTTTTTTTTTACTAGTTTTACTATTTGAATTAGCAATACTAAATTACATCCAGAGCAGGGACAGAAATAACACATGCACACTTAGCTACAAACACAATACAGCCACAAAACAAAAGTAAATCAAGGGAAAGAAAACAGGTGACTGAAACCACCAACTAGACTATCAAGAACAAAGTTGCATACTACCAACTGGACTGATGGGAAGATGAAAAAAGGATGGAAACCATTCTCCCCCCCAAAATAATTTAATACAGGATTCAGAGGGAAATGAAGAAAATGGATACCCAGTTCCGGACTCCAACAAAAGAAAGAAAAATAACACCAAGGAACTCAACCATGCCCAAAAGAACAACCTCAAAGAAGAAATCCTGCAAGTAATCAATTAGTATTTCAGGAAGATGTTACTAGATATGGTTAACTAAAACGTACAAGAGGAACTCAAGAAATTTCAAGACACCAAAAATAAAGAATATGAGAAGACACAGAAACAAATAAGCGAACTCATAGGAGCCCTAAATAAACACCAAAGTGAAACAGAGAACACTAAAAATAGAGAAATAAATGAATTAAAGATGAAAATAGACAATATTAAAGAGGAGGTAACATATGATATGGAAAACCTCAGAAAAAAGAATGAAACAGAAATATAAAAAACAATGGACGGCTACTCGAGCAGAATAGAACAAGCAGAAGACAGAATCTCAGAACATGAAGATAAAATTGAAATTAAAGGAAAAACTGAAGAGCTATTCATCAAACAACTCAAGACCTATGAAAGGAATATGCAAGAACTCACCAACTCCATCAAAAGACCAAACCTGAGAATCATGGGCATTGAAGAAGAAGAGGTACAAGCAAAAGAGATTCGTAATATATTCAACAAAATAATAACACAAAATTTCCCAAATCTAGAGAAAGTTATGCCCATTCAGGTATAGGAAGCCTCCAGGACACCAAACAGACTTGACCAAAATAGAACTTCCCCATGACATATTATCATTAAAACAACAAGCACAGAGAATAGAGAAAGAATATTGAAGGCTGTCAGAGAGAAAAAACAAATAATATACAAAGGTAAACTCATCAAAATCACAGCAGATTTCTCGATGGGAACCATAAAGGCAAGAAGGGCATGGAGTGAGGTTTTCCAGGCACTGAATGAAAACAACTTCAATCCTAGGATACTCTACTCAGCAAAACTATCATTCAAAATAGATGGGGCAATAAAAGCCTTCCATGATAACCAGAAACTAAAACAATATATGACACCAAGCCACCACTACAAAAGATTCTTCAAGGAATTCTGCACAAAGAAAATGAAAGCGAACAAAACCATGAGAGGACAGGCAACAACAAACCACAGGATAGGAAAAGAAAAGGAATCAGAGAGTAACATTAATTCAGCTGCAGACAATCAAACCCTCAAACAACTAAATGGCAGGAATCACCACATACCTATCAATATTAACACTGAAGGTTAACGGATTTAACTCTCCCATCAAAAGACACCATCTGGCAAACTGGATTAAAAAGGAAGATCCAACAATCTGCTTCCTACAGGAGACCCATCTCATAGACAGAAACAAGCACTGGTTTAGTGTGAAAGGCTAGAAGAAGATTTACCAAGCCAATGGTCCCCCAAAACAGGCAGGAGTAGCAATACTTATCTTGGACAAAGTAGACTTCAAACTTACATTGATCAAACAAGATAAAGAAGGACACTCCATACTAATAAAAGGAGAAATACACCAACAGGAAATAACAATTATCAACCTATATGCATCCAATGTCAGTGCACACAATTTCATCAAACATACTCCGAAGGAACTAAAAGCATATATAGACTCAAACACAGTGGTAGTGGAAGACTTTAATACCCCCTCCCCATCACCAATAGATAGGCCATCCAAAAAAAAAATCAATAAAGAAATTCTAGAACTAAATCACATCACAGATCAAATGGACCTAGCTGATGTCTACAAAATATTTCATCCAACTTCCACACAATATACATTCTTCTCAGCAGCCCATGGAACTTTCTCCAAAATTGATCATATCTTAGAGCACAAAGCAAGCCTTAGCAAATGTAAGAAAATAGAAATAATCCCATGCTTTCTATCTAATCACAATGCATTAACACTAGAACTCAACAACAAAAACAACAGTAGAAAACATGCAAACAATTGGAAGATGAACAACACATTTCTCAATGACCAGTGGGTCATTGATGAAATAAAAGAGGAATTAAAAGGTTCCTGGAAGTTAATGAAAATGAAAACACAACTTACCAGAACCTATAGGACAGAGCAAAGGCAGTCCTATGTGGAAAGCTGATAGCCATGACTGCATATATTAAAAGGACATAAAGATCTCAAATCAATGACCTAATGCTATCATCTCAAATTCCTAGAAAAATAAGAACAAGCAAAACCCAAAACAAGCAAAAGGAAAGAAATAATTAAAATAAGGGCTTAAACTGTTCCATGAAATAAAAAGAGAAGGAACACTGCCTAACTCATTTTATGAAACCAGTATTACACTTACTCAAAAGCCAGACAAAGACACATCCAAAAAGGAGAACTATAGGCCAATCTCCTTAATGAACATCGATGCAAAAATCCTCAAAAAAATAATAGTAAAAAAAATCCAACAACATATCAGAAAAATCATTCAGCAGACCAAGTCAGCTTCATCCCAGGGATGCAGGGGTGGTTCAACATACGAAAATCAATAAATGTAGTACAACATATTAATAGAAGCAAAGACAAAAACTACTTGATCATCTCAATAGATGCAGAAAAAGCCTTTTGATAAGATCTGACACCACTTCATGATAAAAGCTCAGAGAAAACTAGGAATACAAGGAATGTACCTCAACATTGTAAAGGCTATATATGACAAACCTATAGCCAACATCATACTTAATGGAGAAAAACTAAAACCATTTCCCCTAAAATCAGGAATAAGACAAGGGTGCCCACTCTCCTCACTCCTATTCAACATAGTCCTGGAATTCCTAGCTGAGAAATTAGGCAAGAAGAAGGAATAAAAGGAACACAAATATGTAAAGAAACTATCAAAATATCCCTATTTGCAGGTGACATGATCCTATACCTTAAAGACCGAAAAAACTCTACCCCAAAACTCCTAGACACCATAAACAACTACAGCAAGTGGCAGAATACAAAATCAACTTACAAAAATCATTAGCTTTTCTGTACACCAACGACAAACAAATTGAGAAAGAATATATGGAAACAATTCCATTTACAATAGCCTCAAAAAAAAATTGAATACCTAGGAGTAAACTTAACAAAGGATATGAATGATCTATACAACGAGAACAGCAAACCCCTGAAGAAAGAGATTGAAGAAGACTACAGAAGGTGGGAAGATCTCCCATGCTCATAGATTGGTAGAATCAGCATAGTAAAAATGGCTATACTACCAAAAGCAATCTACATATTTAATGCAATTCCCATCAAAATCCCAATGACATTCATCACAGAGATTGAAAAATCTACCTTAAAGTTCATTTGGAAACACAAGAGACCACGAATAGCCAAGGCAATACTCAACAAAAAGAGCAATGCTGGAGGTATCACAATACATGACTTCAAACTATATTACAAAGCAATAGCAATAAAAACAGCATGGTACTGGCACAAAAACAGACATAAGTCCAGTGGAACAGAACAGAGGACCCAGATATGAAGCCACACAACTATAGCCAACTTATCTTTGACAAAGGTGCTAAAAATATATGATGGAGAAGACAGCCTCTTCAACAAAAACTGCTAGGAAAACTGGTTAGCAGTCTGCAAAAAACTGAAACTAGATCCATGTTTATCACCCTGTACTAGTGTCAACTCAAAATGGATCAAGGACCTTAATATCACACCCAAAACTCTGAAATTAGTACAGGAAAGAGCAGGGAATACTCTAGAAGCAATAGGTATAGGCAAGGACTTCCTCAATAGAACCCCAGCAGCTCAGCAACTAAGAGAAAGGATGGACAAATGGGACTACATAAAATTTAAAAGCTTCAGCACAACAAAAGAAATGGTCTCTAAACTGAAGAGACCACCCACAGAGTGGGAGAAAATATTTGCCAGCTATACATCAAAGGAACGATAACTGGAATATACAGGGAGCTCAAAAAACTAAACTCTCCCAAAATCAATGAGCCAATAAAGAAATGGACAACTGAACTAAACAGAATTTTTTCAAAAGAATAAATTCAAATGGCCAAAAAACACATGAACAAATGCTCACCATCTCTGGCCATAAAGGAAATGCAAATCAAAACCACACTAAGATTCCACCTCACCCCTGTTAGAATAGCTATCATCAAAAACACCACCAACAACAGATGTTGGCAAGGATGTTGGGAAAAAGGATCCCTTGTACACTGCTTGTGGGAATGCAAGCTAGTGCAACCACTCTGGAAAACAATATGGAGGCTTCTTTAAAAACTAAACATAGATCTGCCATATGATCCAGCAATCCCACTCCTAGGGATATACCCAAAGGAATGCGACTCAGGTTACTACAGAGGCACCTGCACACCCATGTTTATTGCAGCACTATTCACAATAGCCAAGTTATGGAAACAACCAAGATGCCCCACTGTTGACAAATGGATTAAGAAAATGTGGTATTTCTCTTGGGGATATACCCAAAAGACTGTTACTCCAGAGGCACCTGCACATCCATGTTTATTGCGGCACTATTCACAATAGCCAAGTTATGGAAACAGCCAAGATGCCCCACCACTGACAAATGGATTAAGAAAATGTGGTATCTATACACAATGGAATTCTATGCAGCCATGAAGAAGAACGAAATGTTATCATTCACTGGTAAATGGATGGAATTGGAGAACATCATTCTGAGTGAGGTTAGCCTGGCCCAAAAGACCAAAAATCGTATGTTCTCCCTCATATGTGGACATTAGATCAAGGGTAAACACAACAAGGGGATTGGACTATGAGCACATGATAAAAGCAAGAGCACACAAGGGAGGGGTGAGGATAGGTAAGACACCTTAAAAAATTAGCTAGCATTTGTTGCCCTTAACGCAGAGAAACTAAAGCAGATACCTTAAAAGCAACTGAGGCCAATAGGAAAAGGGGAACAGGTACTAGAGAAAAGGTTAGTTCAAGAAGAATTAACCTAGAAGGTAACACCCATGCACAGGAAATCAATGTGAGTCAATGCCCTGTATAGCTATCCTTATCTCAACCAGCAAAAACCCTTGTTCCTTCCTATTATTGCTTATACTCTCTCTACAACAAAATTAGAAATACGGGCAAAATAGTTTCTGCTGGGTATTGGGGGGGGAGAGGGAGGGGGCGGAGTGGGTGGTAAGGGAGGGGGTGGGGGCAGGGGGGAGAAATGAACCAAGCCTTGTATGCACATATGAATAATAAAAGAAAAAGGAAAAAAAAAAAAAGAAAAATTATTCTGGAAAAAAAAAAAAAAGAAAGAAAATGTGGTATTTATACACAATGGAATTTTACTCAACCGTGAAGAAGAATGAAATTTTATCATTCGCAAGTAAATGGATGGAACTGGAGAACATCATCCTGAGCGAGGTTAGCAAGGCTCAGAAGACCAAAAATTGTATGTTCTCCCTCATATGTGGACTTTAGATCTTGGGCAAGGGTAGTCATGTTGTTGGACTTGGGTCACATGCTAAGGGGAGAGCACGTACGGGAGGAATGGGGATAGGTAGGAAACCCAAAACTTGAAAGTGTTTGATTTCCCCACTGCAGAGGAAAAGCAACAGAGGTCAATATAGGAAGGTGACCGGGAAGTATTGAAGAGATCAGGTAGAGATGAATCAATTCGGGTTGTAATACACTTGTGCATTGAAGTAATAATGCTAGGAATCTCTCTGTATAGCTATCCTTATCTCAACTAGCAAAAACACTTTGTCTTTCTCATTATTGCTTATGTCTTCTCTTCAACAAAATTGGAGAAAAGGGCAAAACAGGTTCTGCCTGGAAGTGAGGGCAGTGAGGGGGCCGGGGACAAGGGGGAGAAATAACCCAAACAATGTATGCACATATGAATATATGAATAAAGAGAAAAAAGAAAGGCTTTTCAGCACTCAGTGATCCCTATGTTTGCCACCCCATTGCCTGCCTTCCCATTGAGGCAATCTTGAAGCACTGGCCACTCAACAGTTTTCCAATCTCTTCTTTCTGTTCTTCACAGAGTTAGACTCTCACCCCTGTACTCACTGCATCTACCTGTACTGAGAGCAAAACAATCTCCAGATCACTAAATCCAAAGTCCTCTCTGGACTGATTTTAGGCACAACTGATCACTTTGTCACCTTCAAAGTACTTTTCTCAAGTGCCTCCCAGGACACCATATCCTCTTTGTTTCCTCTTTACCTCTCTGGACCCTCTACCAAGTTTCTTTTAACTTATTCCTCTTCATTGACTAGATTTGATTTCTAAAACTGCTATAGAGCATATGATGTGATCTCATCTGCCCCATGCTCAGATAGCAGTACAGGCTGATAAATTCCAAATTTAAATCTACAACCCAGACCTTCTTCTTGACCTCCAGGATCACGTATTTAATTGTCTTACCTCTCAAAAAATGCCTTTTAGAATTATTTCCATTGTTCCTTTTATCCCAATTAGTAGCAATTTATCCTTCCAAATTGCTCAGTCAAAAATACTTGTAGCAATTCTTTCTCTCTTCCTCCTTCTACTTTCTCTCTTCCTCTACTCACTATCTCTCTGTCTCTCTGTCTCTTTCTCTCTCTTGGTCTCTCTTTCTCATACACAGACACACACATCGCACATTCAAATTCTCACTACCTCCACTGTTACCACTTTGGACCAGCCCCTACCGTCTTTCCAGTGTGTCACTGGAACAGCTCCTGTGGGGTCTCCTTACTTCTACCCAGACTTCTTTCCTTCCAGAGAGGGAATTCTCAACACAGCAGCCAGAATGCTCTGGCCAAAATGTCAGGTAATGTTTCTCCTCTCATCAGACCCCTGTAACACCTACCCACCCCACTTAGAGAAAAGTTCAGTCCTTGCAGGGGCCTATGAGGTCATTGATCCCTGTTACATTTCTGACCTGTGTTCAAATTATTCTCTCCCTTGTTCTCAGGATTATAACCAGCTATACTCTCTTCTTTATACTCAACTCAGTGTCTTTGTATTTGCTGTGCTTTCTGCCTGGAACAGTTCTGACCAGGTACATGCAAGGTTTCTTCTTCAATTCTTTGCATCTTTACTTACATGTAAGTTTTTCCCTATCTACAGAAAATTTCAGCATCCCCACTATTCCCTGAATTCCCCTTCTTTATTTTTCCTTATAGCATTTATCACCTTCTCAATGTTATATCTTTTCTTTCTTGCCTTATTTTTTGCCCATCTCCTCATCTCACAAGAATATAAGTTCCAAGAGAACAGTGATGTTCTTTTCTGTGTTGCTGATGGTTTTATCAGCAGTGAATGTAGAAAAAATAGGTGTTCAATATGTATTTGCCAAATAAAAATGAGGTAATGAGGCAAAATAGAAGCTTAAAATTAATATAGCAATAAAGGATAGATACCTAGACTTATTCTTAAATGAATGAAGGATAGATGATCAATATTTACACTTATAATGGCCTAAGTGTCATCCTCAGAATTGTTATTTTGCTTTTAAAATGGAGAAATTCCTCATTTTGTACAAAACACTGGTAAAACCGCTTCAACTGCATCAGTCTCCTAAAGTGGAGATTAAGTGTTGTCTCTTCTTTGCAGGCTCATTTTCAAAGGTGAAAGAACTTCTGATGGAGTGGAAGGAAGTAGGGGTGGAGGGTGGACAACATTAGCAGTGTGGCCCCAGGCACTCCCTTGTCTACCTTTATTGCAAGACACTACTTTGATTTATCTGCTGTAAAACCTCTCAATGAATCCTACAAAGTAACCTAAGAACAAATGTGCATAAACCTCTTGAGCAGTGAAGTCACAGCCTGAAGTGACATGTCATCGGCTCAGAATTGAAATGCTATCTTTATTCTACCAAGTCAAGAAAAATAACACTTTCTGTGCTCTACCAGCACAATGTTTACTGCACAATTGTAGTACTCCTGTTTGAGAAGTCAAAGCGGAGCATATGTTTCAGGAACACACCTATGTTCTAAATAGACATTAGGAAAACCCATGAAGATAAACACATTAATTGATACATGTGAATACTATTCTATAACTGGATTTCAATTGCCAATGATTAGTGATGTTTCCAATTTAAATATTAGGAAGTAGTTTTTTTTTTTTTAAGTACAATTATCACCTTCTCCAGGGAAATCTGGTAGAAACATCTGAAATTAGCATTCTCTAAGAAAAAAATGATACTCATGTCTTATTTTAGAGAATTTTTCCATCTTTTTCTCATTTTGTACTCTGAAAAGTTTAAAAGAATGGAAAAGTCAACATCAACAAAATCAAAGATACAAAGGAAATAAAATAACTTTGGATAACTACAACATTTGTAACCCTGAATAACAGATTTGATCAAAAAAGGTCTTCTCAAGGACCTATCGCTTACATGAATGAAAAGCTATTATGATCAACAGTTAGCTGATCATACATCAGCCAGTAAGATGTGTATGTGAGTGTATTTTGGGGGTAAGATGGGTAAATGCTAATTTCCTTGGTAATATCCCTAGCGTGCCCAAATGCTTAGCACAGAGCCTGATACACAATGGAAAGTAAGGTTTAATTCCTTTTCCTACCACACTGATCATTCCCTGGCTTCCAGGTTGTCTCACTTGACTTGTTTATCCCTATTGTGCTTTTACTTTGTTGTTTCTCTTTAATCTCTTCATCACAGCATCGACAGAGGAACACAGATAGTACCAAGATCAAAAACGTCAAATGGGTAATTTTGGCTCTCTTTTTTTTTTACTTTTCATCACACAAGAACACACAACCTTTAGACAGGCAGTACCGCTCTTCTACCTAGCAGTACATGGTTTGTGCTGCCTCTTCTTTGCCCACTATAATTTGAAGCAGTATACCAATGCCTTTAACTTCTATGCTGACAAGTAAATATTTTAACGGTAAATGCCACCAAGTATATTTATTGCAGCATCCCTCAATATTCATGGCATAGTTTATTCTGTTGTCAACCTGTAGCATTCTGTCACTTTTATAACCTGAGGTTTTTATAATGTGATGTTATTATCCTTAGACTGTGTAGAAAATTTTTTAAAAATCCAAATCTCATAGAGCATAATAAACTGTATTTATAAAAGCTTTTTTATTAGTAATTGTACTGAGAAATACATGTCTCTATTTTAATTACATGTCAAATGAACTAATGAACTAGTACAAAAAAGGATTATTTGCCAAACTGAATTCTTTGGGTTAAACTGTTGAACTTAACAATAATGTATTGCTATTTTTTTTTACTGTTTTCCACATATTCCATGTTAACAACTACTATCGAGTAAAATTAAAATACAAAGAAAAATAGTATCTTACAAAATAAAATTGGAATCATTTGTCTCAAATCTTAATAAACACAATTAAATCTAAATAAGGCTGTGAAATTACGACAATTTCACAAGTAGAGGAAAACACATAATCACCTTTGAGAAGGGATTGAAACACTGCAGAATTTTATTTAAACGTATGCATCTGCTTGTAACTAAATAACAATTGGCTATGAGAGCTAATTTTATTCAACCTAAACAAAGGTTTCAAAATAAGTTTTTTTCCTTCATAGAATTTTGACATCTAGCTAAAAGCATTTGATCCAGACTTTAAAAACTAGCATCTTCATCACAAGCTAGCATCACATCTAGCATCCTTAGAACAAGTACACAACAGCTCGGATTCTCAGAGTTCAATTGGCATTCAGTAAATGAGATAAACCTATTTTCATTTCCTCCTCAAATTGAAAGATCTGTATGAGGGACCTTTATAAACTGTATAGCTTTAAGCTTCATTCTAAAGAAAATAACATGACTTATTTAACTGCACTAAGAACTCTATTCGTCCTTATCACTTTTTAAAGAGGTATCTGCTTAAATTGGCCCCATAACAAAATATATGCCTATTGAAAAATCATCCATAATTCAGCCCAAAATATATTTACTTCCTTTAATTATGTAGTGAGTTGCTAATAAGTCAGGTATATATTAAACACGTTATACTGAATCATATTTTTTCTCTACATGGCTTAAATTAAAATTTCAGAATGATATATAACCACTTGATAAGTTTGAGAAAATCTTGAATTTATTTTCATTGCATTCTTCACTTTCCTTGTTGTCAACAGATTACCATTTATTAAGCAACATTCACAACTCATATCTAACATGAGCTTCCCACACCAGTTGTAAGGCAAAGGGTCTAATGGAGGTCAGGTGACAGCCACAAAGCCCCAATAGGCTTATCTGGGGAAAGGTAGACAGGTATGGAAAAAATTCACAGGTACTGAAGCCAGAACAAACTTCAAGTCACATGAGGATACCACAAATGTCAGAAATTTTAAAACTCAATATACCTGACTTCCAATAATAATATTCCCACTGCCTTTGAATTGCATATATTAAAAATAACAGACACAGAAGAAGTTGAAGATAAACTACTTGGGTTAAATAGGCTAGAAAATTCTCAGATATGATTCTACTAGATGGCTTGACTTGCCATTTTCCAAAGATATCCACAGTTTTATCCAATCTCAAGTGCAGATGACTGGAAATGAAGACACAACATGAGTTGGGGTGTTTAAAATGCATGAACACACACACAAATGTGGTTTTTCCCAGTAATTCTTAACTGAATCACACACCTTACCTGCTATTTTGAAAGAATCTTCTAATTTAAACAGCAATATTCAACATTAAAAAACATAAAACAGTATATGGAAATGTTTTATAAATTATAAAGCACATAAATCACAATATTGTAACATTTATATTCTATCTTGTTTAAGTGGCTTACTTCTATTTTCCCTACTTTCCTAGAATTTCCATTCTCTACTCAGATCAAAACTAGAATTGTCTCAGAAGCAAACTCCTTAGTATCTCTTAGCTGAGAAACAGCAGAGCCAGAACCCTTCAGTGACATGTCTATGAATCTCTGAAGGTGAGTTCTCTCTGTAGTGACCATTCCATACCAGTTAAATTCACATGGCCTCTGGTCAGGCACTCTCATCTCCAGGAGCACAGAAAGGGCCTGGACTCTCTTTTTTCTTTTACTGTACACTATTGCTGAAATAGTCTTTTCATACACAGATCTAAACATGGTCTTGGTCCAACTTCAATTTCTTAACCATAGCTTCTTAAGGTGTTCAAAATAAGGTTCAAGACTCCTATCTACTCTCTTCATAGGACTCCCTGGTGTTCCTCTGAGTCTGCAACCAGGCCTTTTTCACCATGTGTCACACAGCATAAGGATCTTCATTTACCCGCCTCTATTGTTAATGTAAACTGTCAGCTTCCTGCCAACATGGGTAATATTTAGTGAGTGAATACTTATTTTTATTATTTAAATAGAAATGAAGTTTATTAAAAGAATATAAGTTAACTCATAAAAGGACCATAAAATAATAATTTAAAAAAAACAACTAGGTTTATAATGTGGGCAGAAACAAGGTCAGACCAGAGTCAAAATCATTCCAGAAGCTAGTAATAGCTCTTTTTATGGGCTAGGCACTGTTCTATGTGCTTACATTATTATTTTATTTCATTCTCATAAGAAACACATAAGAAAAATCACTGTGCTCCTCATTTTATAGATAAAAGAACTGAAGTACAACTGGCTATAGTCCAACCTTCCAGTATGGTACATAGTACATGGAAAAGATCACTCAGGTCAATGAGTGATCTAAGTCCTCTGCTATATCCAAGAAAGACTACACTTTTATGCAGATACCAGTTCTTTGTGTCCTGACTTTCCATCCAATTAGGAATGCTCCTGCATACAGGAAAAAAGCTTCTGTCCATCTTTGAGGTATAATGTGAAATTACATTTTACAATTTCTCCATCTAAAAATCTACTTCAAATTTTGTGATTCTAATTCTGTTTCCTGGTAGATTATATCTTTATATTTGATTTTTATTCTAGAAGAAACCTTTTGAAATTGTAAAACTAATTTGTACATTCACATACTTAGTTTTGAAACAAATATAACTGTACAGTACTCTCCATGACATCTGACTGTTAGAAGATCCCCGCTTATTGCACTAATGACTGCAATCCACAGTGTATTGCTTAATTTTGTGGATTAATGAGTAAGCAATCAAATGTGATTTTTAAGTCATGAATATAACAAACATACTATTCATTTATTTTGACAAGTATTTTAATTTATGAGACTTGGCTACAAATAGAGCAGCCTATTTTGTAAAAGAAAAAAAGAAACCTCTCTGCTTTTAAGACAACGAACAGCTCTCAGATAATAAACCTCTCCAGAGAATGATGACAAAGCTACCACCTTTGAAAGTCAGACAAAGAATTGATAAGTTGATAAGAAAAACAATGAAATCTTAATGTATCATTAAAAATTTCAAAAGGAAGTATTGCACATGCACTTGAACTGTATGAATACCTTTAGGATCTATAAACCACCCAGAACTTTTTGTGTAAAGTTGGTCAGTACTTACCTGAGACAGGTGCAATGGGCATACCTGTCCTCTGGACTGTCATGCTGATAGCCTAACACACAAGCTTTGGAAACTTCCTATGTCCCTGGGGTGATACCCCAAGGTCGGGTAAAGCTGTGAATGGACTTCAAATATGGGGAAAGTCAGAATTCCTTAAAAAGTAGCTGGTGATTAATTGGTACTACATTTCATCAGATTGGTTAGGGAACAGACTCTTTAGAACAGATACATTTAACAAATTGGCTTGAGTATTGGCTGACTGACCTCATGACAGGTCCAATGATGTTCTACCTTCTCCTGCATTTCATGACAGCTGTGCAACTAGTGCAGAGTATGAAAAGGTCAGCACGCAGCCTGACTGAGGCGATGAGGAAGCACTTCTCTTAAATATTCCGTTTAGACTCAGACCTTCCTTGTCATGGGTGACAAGTCATCAAAGCCGATATTTAAAAAAATTAACACTGCAATTGCAGGTGGGTTTAGCTGCTGAACTTCCATCCAAGTGGTAGAGCTAACCTTTTCCTTTAGCTTCTAATTGCTCTCCATCTCCGTTACTGGTGATAATGTGGCTAACCCTGCTGGGATGGGTGTTGACTTTGGAGCATCTAAATGTCAAGATTTGTAATTATGATGTGGGTATATTAAAGTCACATCAAATGAGGTCTTGCTAATTGGGGCTGAAGACAAGGAAGCTGGGTCTTTGCTCCTTGCTCAGTCACAGTTGGTATGTTACCTCTTCCAGATGTAGCTGCATTTTAGGTTTTGTCTTTAGTTGTAGAACAATGGTCTTTGCAAAGGTAGTTGTAAATTTATCAAGTTTAGTGCAAAAGGTATCCCCAAAGCACCTAAAATACATTATATATGTATAAAAATTATGATTTATAAGTAAACATTGGAGCACACAGCATACTTATGGCAAATAATGGAATGTAAATTTTGCGATTAGAACTGGACATGAAAATCCAGATTCCTGTGACCATTGGCAAAACTATGTTTCTAAAGCTGGTCCTTACGCTAATACTCCCAGGCCCAATGGACACTTTTATACTTTGCTACTTTTGGCTTTTATATTTTCCAAGCAAAAAAAGTTTATGGGCAGGAAGATTTGGGGATATAAACTCTCTCAATCCCTTCCAGAAAAACTGTGTATGTGGTGTATTTATTGTAGAGAGGAAAAAATAAAGCAAATCTCCAAAGATCAAATTTCAGTGCTTTCCTGCTAATCTTCTTTCTAGGTATATACATATGTACCTTAACATTACTTGATTCATGCTGTATAACTTGTGATTTGTTTTCTGACATTTTCAATTAGGATTTTGTTATGAGCAATTTTCCCTAATTTTAATTGGCAAAAAAAGGTGAGGAAATTTCATGACTGAGTATTATTTCACAATGTATTGAAGCATATCATGGATTATTTAGCCATTTTCCCATCCTAGACACATGAAAGTACAGGTTATCTTTGTGTAGCTTCAATATTAAATGCTAACATTTTTCAATCATAGTTTTCCAGATAGAATTATATCATGTTTAAAGTTCAATTATTTGATTACTAGGGATATTAAAATAATTTTATGAGCATTTTTTAGCTTTGCAGTGGATTACTGTTGATACCTTTTTCATTTGCCTTTCCTTTTTGCTTTTTTAACATGTATAAGACATTTTGTTTCAAGTATATTAAGTTTTCTCTTTTTATTTTTGCAACTTTATGGGGTTTAATTGCTGTTTTACCTCTCAATTTTGTTTATGGTGTAAATTTTTTCATTACATGGTTTTCCATTCACTTAAAACCCCTATTAAATCTTCAAAGGTCCCTTGTAAATAGGCACTCACCCGAAACCAGTCATATTTTATGATTGGCAAGTAGTAAAACAATGTTGGTTTCATTTAATTTACTACTTTGATAGTCCCTTAATAGAGCAGGTGGGAAATGTTTTGATTGATGGGCCTTTGGTTTTTATATCACACATTTATATTCTAAACAAATACAGATGGATAAAAGCTATTACAAGAAAGAAATGCACATGCAAAACTAGTATTTCAGTGATAACACATCCAAGTGTTTATCATTGTTTTCTGCAAGTTTTTCACGTTTAAATTCTACATACTATAATATTAAAACAGAAGAAATTTTCACAAAATTCATTCAACAAAGACTCTTTCAATCTTCCAGTGGCTGAGGTCTATAATCCTAGCTAGTTGGAAGGCTGAGATGAGGAGGATCATGGTTCCAGGCCAGTCTGGGCAAATAGTTTATGAGACCCCATCTCCAAAATAACCAGAGCGAAAAAGAACTGGAGGCATGGCTTAAGTGGTAGAGCATCTGCTTTGCAAGCACAAAGCCCTGAGTTTACACCTCAGTCCCCCACAAAAACCTCAATCTTTCAGATGCCTGAAGACTCTAAGAATCTATTAAATTTTGTCCACAGAATAAAATGAACATTTTATTATATTCTAGCCTTTCTTCTACATCCATTACTATCAGGTCATCTACCATTTCTGCTGCTTTCTTGTGAACTGATTCTTGTCACTCAAATTGACAAGAGTTCAAAAATCTAGAAAGTATTTGACTATTCATAGTGATGGATTAAAAAAATCTATGTGCATGTGTGTGTGCCTGAGTGTGTGTGTGTGTCTTTAACTCTCAACCAAGTCTTTTTCTGTTGTCCTGATGACCACTAGGTTTTCAGTCACTTTTCTATACCTTATGAAAATGCTTTTGCTTCTATTCTATCATCTGATCTGATCTGCCAATTTATCCCACTTTCATGTAACTTTCAAACATAATATTTACAACATGTACAATGTGTAGGTAATATATAGGGCACTTCTCAAAGAATTAGGACACATGAATTCTCTGTTAATCTATTAACTCAACAAGTAACCATCTGATTATAAATACACAAAGTAAAGTGAAAAATACGCACCCAAAACAATAGTAAACTGTCTATTTAAGTAGGATTAGCAAAGTGATGTGTCATTGGGTTGAGAGACAGTAAGAAAATCCAGGAGAATGAGAATGATGTAGAATGTATTTGCTGACAGTATCATTTTCAGCACGGTGCAATGGAAGGGATCCACTGTTTAAGGAATAAGCCCACAGTTCAACTAACAGGAATAACCTTACAGGTGACAGATGGATGGGGAATCATAGCACTGTCTCATTGGATTCATGAATAAAGGATTGAGTACATAACCTCTGTGTCCTATCACATCATGAGAATATGGAATCCATATTCAAACACTTTAAGAGCTCCAAGATAGTGAAAACAGAGGATTAAACCAGGTATACTGTCCTTCTAGGCACAGACCACTGAGCAACTGCACAGAGCACCTGCCCTTGAAGTTGGCCCTGCTTGAATCATGTGACTCTACCCTTGTTTTCATATTTCCCAAACACCGTGTGGTTGCAATTTGACTTTGCACATCAGCCTCTCAACAGAAAGAAGATATGCTGGCTAATGGCTATTAGATATCTCATCCCATGACAGATTTTAGACTTTTGTTTACAGTCCCTGTCAACTTTATTAATTGGTATCAGAATCCAGGGGTCAAATAAATCAGAATGGTGAGAAGATAGTTTATGAAACTACAATGCTTGGACTTGGATTGTGGTTTTTGTTGTTGCTGCTATTTGTCTGTTTTAAATGGTTTCTGTATCCTGGAGTCTTTGAGGAATCTCCCAGTTGTACTTCTAGCTCACATCTATTCAATGAAAATTTAGCAATGGCTTAGAATATAATTTAAATGAAATAAAATGCAATGATGTCTTGTTTCACTTATATGTAAAAGAACTAGAAGACAGATTATTTTCCGTTGATTCTAGATTGCCTCCTGGATAACATCTCAGTTTTCTGGATAACATCACACTTTCTAAGGTCTCATGAAGCTCTCCACAAGTAGCCTGAACTCAAATTCAGCATCATGTCCCTATATGCCCTCATCTCCACTGCTACCTTTCTCCTTCTAGCACCCTTCTTCCCCAAGTCTTTGCACCTGTATGCTTTTCTAGAACCCTTAGGGTTGGGAACCAAGACTTTAGAGTCAGGGAACCTCACTGAAAATCCTGGCTCAAACCACACTCTAATTGTAGGGAAACTTACCTACCATGGGCTTCAATTTTTTATGAACACAATAAGGAAAAAGACAGTAGCTAACATTCATTAATGTCAATGCACAATTTATCAGACTATATTATCCCACCTATTTTTCCTACCAGCACTAGAAGGTAGGACCATCAATATTTCTAAAGTGGGAGAGAGGGCACTAAAACACATAGTTGGTTTATAGGATTAGGAGCCATCAGTCAAACTCCAACTCTTCCTCATTCGATGAGATCGGGTGCGCTCAGGATGGTATGGCCGTAGACCCACTCCTCCTCATTATTTTGTGCCTGCCTCAAGAGCTGTGCTCCATGAGATATGACTTAGAATGGCTGAACACAAATTATAATTATTGTCATCATCAAAAACCTTCTTTGATGAAAAATCCTATTCATCCTTTAAGACCCAGTTTAGTTTATATCATGGGAAATAAATGGCATCGAGAGTGGTCTTAATGGGTATGCATTTAATGAACAAATTTACCTTACTATGCTCTAATTAGAAAAGCACAAAGTCAACTTTAAGAAATCAAGTAACTTCTAATCTAGAGCAATATTTTACAGAATATTTGACCAAGACAGACTTGATTTGTAAAACTCAAATACACTAATACCCCCAAATTTAGCATTTTCCGCAATAGAATGTATTCATATTTAATAAGTACAATGACTCATTCTATTATTGATACATTTGACATCAGATCAGGTAATAATCAGCACATTAATAAATAAAAAGAAAAATATAGCTGATTTTACCGTGCAAGAAGAGGAAAATAGACACAAATTAGAGCATAATGCCCATCATATATTTTGTAACCTAGCGATACTTCTACACATGGGATATTGATATTGGGATGAGAAAAAATAATTCCCATTTCCATAGAAACACATCATACTCTGCTAATGAAACACAGCTCCAAATACAACCTATTTTTAACAATTTAATTTCAGAATAGCATCTTAAAACCTAGTGGGAGCGAAGATGCTTGCCATTCTGTAATATCCTCTCATGTATGCTTCATGACTGGAAAAGCTGAGCAGCATTTCCTCAAAAAGTACTCAAGAAAACTTGTTTAGTTAATCAACTTTAGTAAGTCTCCATTCTATAATTTATTTTTTTTTTATAGTAAAGAAAGTCTTGGAAAGGTTCCAGGGAAACATGGAAAAAAACCAAGATCTGTCAAGGATAAACATGTTCTCCTCCTAAATCTTTGAAGTCAACGAAAATGGTTTTATACCATGAATCACCAAAATAAAAAATTCTACTTTTATTGGAGCAAGAGGACAAATAGGCAACAAACAGCAAATGCCTAATAATGCATTTGGAAAATCTCTATGACATAAAGACCGGAGTACTGAGGATGAATTTGTGAGACAACACATTCATTTATTTTCTCTTTTCCATGCTCATAACAGTCACTCTGTATTGGGGAAAATTATTTTAAATGTGTTCAGAACAGGGAACTATTGGGCAAAGGTGAACACATTTATCTAGTCAAATCCAAACGGAAGTCTAAAGTAAGCACACGATGCAAATTATTCTCAACTAATGTAGCTAAACCTGACAAATGTGAGTCAAACATCACAGGTCTCTAATAGTCTTGTTTCCAAATGAAGGGGGAAAACATCATTTGTTTGTAGCTGCCAAATACTATATTCTCACTAATTTAATAAGCAGGCACCATTTTCCCTGCCTCTGGAAATTTATGTTGATCTTTGGACAGGTTCAGCTGCCTTTTTAAATCTAGTGGTCTGTGACCATGTAGGGCTTTAGCCAAAGCAAAAATGACTCCATAAATCCTCAGAGGCTGTCTTGCTTTAAATTATAGTTTGAAGGTTTCAGGACTATATGAAAAGCCTTTGAGCAAGAAAAATCAACACACACCAACACATATGTATTGGATGTTATCCTGCTTCACAACAGGAAGCATTTTTTAACTTTTAGAAGGCAGGCACACAGATAGTCAGATATAGACTTGACAACTCCTATAGAACTCTGCTTAATTATGAAGAATTAATAATTATTAATAATTATGGAAAAAAGAAGAGACTTGGTCACAGATCATGAAGCACATTAGTATATAAAGTAGTTTTGATATAAAAACATGATTATAATATTTCTGCCCTATTATAGACTAATTCATTATGTCTTCTGTGGAAAGAAACTTATGTTGTTTCAGAGTATGGTATGTCAATGTCACTTGTCTTTAGAGTTCATGTTAGACCTGACACATAAAATACATGAAAAAAAATCTCAAGAATATAGATTGGCATAGGCCCAACACATATATTTCACTTATTTACTGATTTGCTTAGGTCCTAAAATCATTTTAGACTCCTGCCCTATCTCTAAAAGCTTTTGAACAAGAAAAATCAACACACATCAACACATAGGTAAAGGACCCATATGTAAAAGACCCCATAAGAACATGTAGGGCTCTTCTACTCTATTCTTTATACCTGAATAAAATGCAGTTGTCAAAATGAGACTAGACTCTGAAGTCCTCAAAAAGATTATAATTTTATTACTTTGCAAATGCAAAATAAATAATATTCTTTATAGACAAAAATTCCTGTCTTCAGTCAACTGTTTGGTATCATTTGCAAAATGCATACACAAAGCAATGCCTCGGTGATGATTACTTTTATGTATCAATTTGACTAGGTTACAGACTGCCCAGATATTTAGTTAAGACTTATTTCTCAGTGTGTTTATGAGTTGTCTCTAGATAAAACTAACATTTGAATAGGTAGATGGAGTAAAGCATGTTGCCTTCCCCAATATGAGTGGGCCTCATCCAAGCAATTGAAAGCTTGAATAATATATTAGAAAGAATTCTGACTACATGATCTACAATATTGATCTTTTGGACTCAGATTGAAACATGAGCTCTCGTTGGGTCTCAGGCCTGCTGATTTTGGAACTGGAAAGTACCATCATGAATCCTGGTTCCCATGTCTTCATACTTGAACTAGAATCACAAACTGACTCTCCTGGGTTACTAGCTTCCTGGATATAGACCTTGGGACTTCTCAGCATCCATAATCATGTGAACTAGTTTCTTCTTGTCTGTCTATCTACCTACCTACCTATTCATACACCCACATACACCTACACCAGCAGAACAGCCTGCTGGTTCTGTTTCTCTGGAGAACCCCTAATTAATACAGCTTCATCATCTAGAGATCAGTCAACTGGAAAAATCAGAGCTTTACAAACAATCTCAAGCCCAGAAACAAAATAAGTCTCCTCAATGTTTCTTTAAATTATATTAGTTTATAGAATGGTAAATTATGCCATTTCCAGGGTACGATTGATTAATAGAAAAAATTCTAAAAATGGAAGGCTTCCTGGATTCAAACAAGAAAAGCTGAGCTAAAAGGAAATAGAGCAAAATTCAAAATTAGACATAGAGTTGCAGCATGAATTATTCCTTAACATGTGAGAAAGGTTAAATTATCTTAGGAGACTTGAACAAGAACCTAGGTGCAGTGCTCCAATCCCTACAGCCCACCTCTCTGGTGTGTATAACATGCCAAGCATTGTGTGTACACAGCGCTCCATCTCAAGAGCCTGTAGATTTAGGAAAAGGAAGGGTAAATGAATATGCAAGTCAGTATAAACAGTATGACATGCAAAATACCTGAATGGCAAGGCATGAGTGGAGGAAGATTTATTCTGTGTCTGTTTGCAAGGATGCCATTAAGCAGGTATAAAGGGGGAGATGGCATTTAAGCTGAGCCTTAATTAGCATGTTTTCACAGGACAGCAGGACTGGGAAGCCCACTCAAGACAGAAAAAACCACAAACAAAGGGGAATAGGGACATTGCAAATCTACTTTGTGAAATGCCAACCAACTATTTGGATGTGTTTGGAACGTAGTTCCCTGGAGGTTAGGAGGAAATGAAATAGAAGAACTAAGCCTAGACTGAAAGGTTAGAGACATAAAGTGAAGGACCACAATAGTCTTACTCTGGATATGTTTCCTCATATTTGTACCAGGATTTATTACTTACAATGTATGCTTGTATTTTTTTAGACCTTTGGTACTAATAACAACCCTCTGAGGAAGGCTACCTCAAATTCATTTTTGATACTAAGTTTATATGTAAAAATGTCCACCTTGTGAAAACACAGTGTATATTGTGCTGGGGTCTACCATGCCACTGCATCCCATCGTATTCCTATCAAAAAATTCCAGTCTGTGCACTTTAAATTTGAATCTTCTCACAAATGTACTTTGTGCAGTTTTTTTTCTGACTCCTGAAAATTCTTGGGCAATCAAAGTATTACTCCTTATATGGAGCCATATATGGGACAGAAAGGAAGAGGAAGAAATTGGAAGACGGAAAGGGGGAAGACAGGCAGTAATGGCAAATGGGTAAGTTTAGGTATAATTATAATAAAATCATTATACCCAACTGAAAAAGCAGGGCTTTTCAAAACAAAGTTTTTCTAAATTTAGAAAGTGCGTGATTATTTTAAACTAAAAGTAACTGATTGTAAAATATCAACATTGTTTGACATAAAAATATCAACTGTTTCATTTGTAAAGTATGAAATTATAATGTAGTTGATGAGGTGAGGAAGGAGTCAGCCAGGGTTTTGCCTTGACTTAGTGTGGAGAACACCAGGCTGAACATAAGTGTTTCCCTCAAACTTGGATTTGTCAGAGATGGAGCTGGTATAGTCACTTTCATGCCTGTGTGGCGCCAGCAAGGGAAAGTTGGCTGCCGGCAGCTTGACAGATGGTTCCTTACTGAAGGGCACATCTCCTTCCCTCCTTCCCTCTCAGGTGTCTTCAGGGAGCTGAGGGACAGGCACCATTGACAGGAGACCCCCAGAGTCACATCTTACCCTCACTCAACTCTCTTTTGCCTTAGAGGTCTCCACAGAGTCTGCAACCCTTGAGGATGCCTCATTTCAGAGAAACACTTCAAAAGGGCATCCTACTTTCTCCTCTTCCCACTACATTTCCCTCCAAGGCTAACTTTCTAAAGTCAGATGGCTTCACTGTTGCTTTAAGTATACTTCATTTTGAATGTGTGCCAGTAGCTTTTCTTCTTCAGTCTTTCTGTTGTATTCAGACTCTCTTCTCATGTTATCTTCTTATTTTCTCCTTCAAGTTTTAAAATCATTTCTAAAGCATTTAAATTGTTCTTAGCTGTCTTCTTTAGGCAATACAAATTTGAATGTTTTGCCATCCTTTTCCCCTTTTACTAATTTATTGCCAGCACTCTTTTTTTAAAAATTCTTTTTAATATTTTGTATTTCAGTTTTAATTTCTGTATGTTTTCCTGCTGAAATCTTAATTTTCTAGTGTTAAATTTAACATTGTCAGTATTCCTGATTGGCAGTAACAGATGGACAGGTAAAGCAGGGATGGCGAGAGGAGAGCCTTCTCTCAAATGGGAAATGATTTCTGCTTGGAAAGCAGCCTCTTTTATGCTACTTAATTAGTCCCCCAAACATTTCTATTAATGTGGAGTCCAATAAAATAAAATAAATTGTGAACTGGGTAACTTAAGAAAACTTCTCTAAGTAATCATGGTTTGTTTTCTTATGGCACAAACAAATTTACCTCCACGGAGAGGAGTTTTCAGGATCCAAACATCTGGTATATGTAACTGTGGGGTGAGGGGCAATTTTAAGGCAGAGTCCTGTTCTGCAAAGGACAGCTCGTGAGGTGCACCTTAGGTGCCAGTGTGTTCCATAGTGGAAGGCACAGGAAGGGCTCTTTGGTGGGACCCTGGGACCTCTTTCACAGAAGCCAGCGATGGGAAGAGTTTCTTGGAAAGTGGGATCTAGAAGATTTGGGTTTGAGAAAAGCAGAGATAAGCCTTTTGGGTCTCTGAAAATCTCCAAAAGTTTTTTTCTTTTTGTTTGTTTGTTTTTTAAGCCAGGGTAATTTTTAAAAAGAGGATGGTTTATATAAAATATTTCTTAAATCTTTTACAGAAAAAGACAAACTTTGAGTGCAAAGAAGTGAAAATCACAAGAAGATTTTATAAAAAGAAGATTGGGAATTTTCTATGTATTTCAAATACTTTCACCAGTCTTGAATCTCATTACTGCATATCACAGGGAATTGGTCTTGAAGATTATTCCTATTATCAGACACTATGACCAACACAGTGTTTTTATTGTTATTTGTTTGGTTTTATATATTTATTTTGAGAAATACTGACCTTTAAGAAAAGAAAGTTAAAGCTTTGTTAAGATGTCTAAGTCTATGGAGAGAAAAGAAGGTTTTTCTCCTATCCTGCTTCTCTCTTGGGATAAATGTCAATAAAATTCAGAATTTAGAAATGTTCTCAAAAGGGTTGTGAGCCCTCAGAGTCCTATCAATAAATCAGTTCACAGAATCTAGTAAGGTTTATTTATCTGACTGGAACTAAGGAATTTGTACTAAATCACTACATTTTTTGAAATATTGGTTCTCAAATGGAATATCAAAACAGAGAGAGAAAGAAAAAAATATTTTGACCTGACATCTTAATGCAGCGTTACTACAAAAACAGGGAAAGTAAAGTTACATTTTCAGAGATCACCAGCTTTAACTTGAACAAAGAACAACAAAAAAGTCACTTAGTCTTAGCTATTCATTTTAGCAATTGGTTTACAATACATGTCTTTGAACTGCTTTGCCTGTGAAACACTAAAGAAGACTGACTTACATGTTGCAAAACCCAGCATAGTTCAATTATACAAACTAGTATAAAATGAGATTTATTTCATATATTTGGAAATTAATTAAAATGAACGTGGAAAAAATATAAACAGCTGAGCATTCCTTGAATCAAAATTCAACAAAACCAGTTTTAAAATACGCATTTTGGAATAACTGCATTCAATTTCTGTACTTCCTTTGAGACAAGATACACCAGTAGTTACAGCTGAGATTTAGAACATGCACCAGGATGTAATTTTTGAGAATATATAATTGCAGAATGTGCAATAATGAGAACTCTTTAAAAACAACAAAATTCAGTTTTCAAAGAACACGAATTATTTCATCAACACTACAATGTCTCAGCATCATCTACCATATCTGAAATGCCACTGGCGGGGGAATAAATCTTTCTGGAAATTTCCTTTAAATGGAATCAAAGGTTAAAAGACCTACACTGGAAGCCCTGCAGCACAAAGGACTCCAATATTACCTTGAGCAGTTTACAATGAGCTTTAATTTACCCATTTAGAAAACCTGATTTCCATAGCAAAGGTGAAGCAGTAATAAATCTTGTCCTGCTAGGAAGTCTAAGAGGGGAGAACAAAAGAAAACCTCACCAACTATTGGTGCGTTAACTCCTTCATCCCACTGATAGCCATGTTGTTAATTATGTTCTTAGGGAATTAATTGCCGTCTTAGTAGATTAAAGTATTAGAACATTTAATCTATGGTTATCAATAGACACAAAGTTTTAAAAATATTTTGTGTTCCTTGGAATGTATGATATTGAACTCTTAGTTTTTCATTTGAGGTTTGGATGAACTTTAATGTTATCTCCTATGAAATAGACTATGCTATATAATTCTATATAGCTAAAACTAAACACATGGAAATAAGTAACAAACTCGAAGGTTTATCAATGACTAAGATGTTTTAACTCTCCCCTATGAGCTGAAAAAACATATGATACAACATCTGCTACTCAATCAACTCTCTTTGAGATGATTAATTTGTTTGTAGTATATTTTTATAGCTCTTCCACTTTTCCTAGCATTATGGTTATCTTTTCAGTCTAGTTCCTTGAGTCTGAGGACAGTATCATATTGACACTGATGTCCCTGTACAATTGAATATTATGCCTTGAATGTAGCAGTGAGTCTTCCAGAGTATGTAGTGGTGCTGGAATATCAACTGGCAGATCTCAGCAACTTAGAACTAATGGTTGATTTTTATGCTGGGCTCAGAATCACTGTGACAAAAAACACAACCTTGGAATGCTCCTATCTGTTTATGTCTATGGCCATGAACGGTTCCACAAACTGCCTAGTAGTATCAGCTAGTAAACCTTAGCCAATTTCCTTACCTGTCTTAGAATTGCCTCATAACTTTATTTGTAATGATTCATGTGTATGAACAATGGAATCAATTCCAGACACAAAACTTCAAGATAAAACAACTGAGTGTAAAAAAGAAAACCTGCTCTCAAGTTACTTAATTAATATTATGAAACAATAACCTGTACTCCTGCGGTCATTTAACTGTCTAACTGTCAGTGCTATAGGCTGGAGACCCCACTGTGCCCCCAGAAAACTGTCACTACTTTCCGATTCATCCCTTTAACTCTCAGCTCACAACATATCACAAGATATTATCAGATTTCTTAGAAAGGAAACAAGGGTCTATACTTCAGATGAACATGAAATAACATGTCTGGGAGAGGAGTCAGAGTTCTTTGTCCTAAAGATGACCTGGTGATTAACCTGAAAAGGAAGTAAAAACTTTGGACTGATCGCCAAAAGCATTAATCTTCCTACATTACCATCGATAAGCACTGTGATATGAGTTAAAAATATGCACAGCGCCTAGTAAGCTCTCCACAGAGCCAGGTAAGGTCCATGAATATTTCTAAAAGGACCTGTGTAAAAGCAATGCTTTTCTTTCCTAGCTCTAGAAAAAAAAAAAAAAGGTTGAATACTTCATTTCCCACTTTGTTTCTAAGGTACAACAGCAGGTACACTAGTATCAGGCAATATCAGGAAACCACAGGTATAGTAGTAATTGATATACATTTGGGGCGAGTCAATGGCCTGAGAAAAGCACACCAGTTAAGAAATAATGGCCTGACAATGAATAGGAAGATGCTTTTTAGACTTGTAAATTTCCTATAAATGGTGGGGTTTACCTTGAAGAAATTAATGCTTTACCTGTTATTTGCAATAAGCTACAAGGCCCTGTTTATAAAACTCACTTAAGTTGAAGATGTGGATTATAATACTTCTCTTCATAAGTACATCGTGAGCACTACTTTATTCAATGCATGCACAAGTGCCTTTAAGTGACACAGAACTATCAGAATTCATTACACTTCACCTCAGATTTTAGCAGCCTTTTCAAGGAAAATAAATGAAATCTTGTTATAATAGATTATTTCAGTTTCTGAAATGACATACATACCATTAAAGGTTAATTTTGAATTGCGGATAGAATATAACATTAATTTATAGCATAATCTCTTGATTATTCTGTTATATCCTTGTTTTATTTAAGCATAAACATGACTAAAAAGTCTTTTGTAACTTAATGCCCTAAATATCACCACCTGTCTACCAGCAATCTATTCCATAGAACTATTTTATAGCTCAACAATTCCTCTGAAGGACAGCACTACTTCCCTTTGGAAACAATATATCATTGATTTTTAGAAATTTTGGGGTTAATGGAAAAAGAGTCTGGCATTTAATACCTCTTATGTGAGTTATTTTTAAAAAGACACTATTAAAAAACATCTTTGGTAGATATAACTAATTGGTTGGGGTCTTATTAATTTATTATTCATCTTAACATTTTTAATGTTTCCACCAGAGTGATAGTTATATGTTGCTATAATAGTTTACTTGAGGGAAAAAAAAAAGAAATAAAAGGAAAATACAGCTGAGATTTTGGGAGTAAATGAAACATTTTAGAGCCATCATGTCCAATAATACTGATTTTCCTAATGAGGTATTACAAGTTATCATAAATAGTATGTTGTAAATTTAAAGCTATCCATCTATATAAACATGGAATAGTTCTGGACCTAGGATGTTTTCTGTTTTCCTAGTCATCACAAATCATCTGAGTCTACAGAATTCACATTTACTAACTGGGAGTTCATTTATTCATCCAAAAATATGTACTAAACTCTTTTGCAAACAAAGGATGCAGTGAATGAGGTAGGCAGGAGCCAAACCTTCCTGGTCCTCAAGAGGGTGGATGAAGGATGATGGACTTCATAATACACAGGTGCAGTGGGAAGCTATTGGATGTATTATTGTTTTGTCTAAAAGAGACATTCAGATTAAGGGAGAACACAATCATTTTGTTTCCATTCATTTAATATTCCTAATAAAAGTCTGTTAAAATTTTAGACAGACAGACAGATAGAAAATGAACAAGCCTCCAAGAGATAGTAGGCATAGCTTTCATCTTCGTCCGGCAGATCACATTGGTAATAGCAGTTATATGCTGAGAGCACAGGTAGAACTCCAACACTAAGTGCTTCTTATGCCTTCTATTCCAAGAACTCCACTCTTCACAGTGTTGAAGATAGCACTGCAATTTCTAGCCACACTGACTTTTAGCAGGGCAGATTCCTCAAAGCAAAGTCTCTGAGGACAACTGTACATATTTGCATTATAAAGAGTACTAGGATTTATTATATATTCATTTGGGAACCCAAAGTTGAAAACTTACAAAATTGCCTATATATTATCAGTATCATGGCAATAAAAAAAAAAGATAAAACAGGACAATTAGACACAGAATGAGCTGACCACTGCAACTGTTACTACCTAGAAAAGAGGCATGAGTTCAATGAGCTATAGAGTCTGTCCATCCCTTGGGAGTTCTTTAGTTTACTGGTATATACTAATCAGTAGTGTTTATTCAGAAAGGGAGGCTGGTATTATGACCTAAGAGTCAAAGTCTAGAAATATCCACACATCACTTTTTTAGTGCTAACACCTTAGGCAATGCCACTGAAAACTGTCTACAAAACACAATGTTAAGCAATCATGGGGTAACCCATTACCTGACCTAATGCTACACACCAGCAACTATGACCAAGAGCTCAATGAGCAAGTTCAATCAACAAGAAAATCTAAATGCAGACATATTTTCTAGGAAAAAGATCCAGTCAAGTACCAACTAAAAATCCCCAGGTCAGTTAAATGAGAGGTAGGAGGGTAACAGTGCTGAAATTATCTGTTTATAAGACTAGGGAAGGACAAGTAATCAAAATGGAGGGGAAGAGTAAACTACAAAAGTTAAAGTACATTCAGTGAGGAATTAGGCAAGCAAGTCATAGTTTTTCTCTCTACACTGATCCTGGTAGCATGCTAGACCATGGTCCCCTTTACAAACTTAAAAACTATCAGAGATACCAAAGAGCTTTTATGCAAATCATACAAGCACTGTGTGTCTTCACTTTCTTGTCTATATAAAATGGAGATAATATTTCCTAATTCCTTTAAGTATTTCTACAAATTGAATGTTATATTATCATAGCACTGATCACCTTAAAAGTACTCACCTGCTATTATTTTTATTGGCGGGTAGTCTACCTTTCTCAGACACTAAATGCCCCCAGTTTCTGCCTCAGCTTTATGCCCATATGACAGTTTAAGTGATTCATGGTTATAATTTGTATACCTCTTTGATAAAGGCTCATGGAGCTATTTAATCATGATTAACATGAGAAATACTTGTATTCAATAAACTCAGGAAACAGTAAGATGTTTATGTCAGTGGTTAAGAGTTTGGGCTGTAAAGTCAGGGGAGCCTCTATTTAAATCCTGGCTCTACATCATCACTTTTACAATTTGGAACATTTCTGAGATCTCTACACCTTAGCTCCTTTACCTGCAAAACTAGGAGAATAATATGATTTATCAATGGAATTGCTAGTAGGATTAAATAAGAAGGGCAGTGTTGGCCATCTTGTGAGTTTTAAGGAAATGTAGTATTTTAAAAACAAAGATGAAAAATATTCTGTGCACAGACAGTTCAAAGTGCATGAGAAGGAAGGAAGATGACCCAGTATTTTTGTAGATGATTGACAATATCTACAATGGTTTACCTTTGATACTGCATGTAAAAGTAATGCACTGTTTTCAAACCATGCATAAAGAGCACCCTGGAGAATCCATCTTACTCGAATACTGGTGCTACTAGTAGGCTGAGAAGTCTCCACTTGTTTCTACTGATGACTTTGATTGCAGAGCATGGGGCCTACAAGGGGCATAATGTGAGAAGGCTCTGTTTCTCTGAATTAGCTGTGGACTACACCTCAGCTCTGGGACTTCATCCTAACCAGCCAAAAAGGGTATGAACTGGGGAATATGCCAGTGAAACAGAACATCTACACTTACCTTCAAAGAATATTTTGAGTAAAATTCTACTTTCTGTGTATTTGTTACCACTTAGGGCTTTCTCAGGATCTAGTCTGTAATATATACTTGACTAATATTAAATGACTTGAAATTTGGTTTAGCTGCCCCTTCTATGAAATAAGAAGAAAACACATCACAATAGCCAATCAGCTATGATTTTATATCTATAGTTATGGAATTATCAAAATCAACAGATATGCTGTTACTTAAAAGCAATGTGTTTAAAAAAAAAGAAGCTAAAAGCTCCATTCAAATTATGGAGCTTTTTATTAAAGACCATGCTTTAAATGATATGGCCAGTAACTATAAAAGCAGCTAGTTACACATAATAACTATGACAAAAACAAAAATAATTACTTCTGAATAGGAGAACACAGCTTGATCTGCATCCCTAACATATTCTCAGAAATTTCTAAAGCAAGACAGTAGGTGACCCTCTGTGGACAGGAAAAAGAATGTTTAAAAAAATGTAGGGAAAACAAAAATAAAAAATAGTGACTACAGACCAAAGGAAAAAGGAGTTAAACCATGGATAAAAGTGACTAATTAAAGCCTAAATATCAGGTTATTATCAAGTATCATATAACAAATGGGTCTTTCTCAATGAGGACAAGGAGGCAAAAATAATGAGATATACTGATCACCAAATTATACTTTATTATCAATAAATCTCTGGTCAAAACAATTAAATCAGTTTTTCTATTATTAAGGTTTAATTATATATATATACATATTATATATTAGAACCAAACATCATGGGAAAACTTTGATGGGATACACCCTTCAAGTCTTCATCTTCTGCCCTTCTGCTAAGTGTACCTAAATAAGAAACAAACAAATAAACAGCCACTCTAATTCCCACTGCTTCAGAGGAAAGACATTGGGAAAGTCCAACAAGCGATCTGTTTTCCTATCAATGTGAAAATGTATAGCATTTTAATAATAATAAAAAGGCATTGAGAATAAGATAATTTTGTTTACATTTTAACTATACATTTGGATAATTGAACAAAAAGAGAGACATCTGCTAATTTAGCAGACACTTCACTGAGTATAATTTGGTAACCGACTAATTGGTCATGTTTTGCTTCATTTGATGCACATTTGAAAACTAGACCAGTAACTTTTAGGGATTTTCATCATTCAAAAAGTACCATTTAGGTAAAACATGAGTACTCCACAGTCCCCACAAACTAGCAATGTTCATCAAGCAGCCAAAATCCAATAAAATTAATCTACATGCCCTCCCCATAAAGTGTCACTATTTCTCTCATGCTGCATTAAGCATATTTTTAAACACTCAGAGTATATGTGTTCCCTTTTAGCTAATCCTGCAGTAAGATGATATTAAGTAATTAACAGCATGACAATGATGGAAACAGATGTCACCAGCAAAAAATTTGGAGGCAAAGTGATGCAGAAGATAGAAAACTGGTCCAGAATAAGGAGATCTGGCTTCCTTCCCATAGATGTCACTCATCATGGTTTTACCCAAGGCAAATCATTTAACCTGGTTACATTTAAGCCTCCCCTTCTTCAGCCATCTGCTTTGCTCATAGGAATGCTGTGACAATTAACGAGAGTGCCTATAAAAGTGCTTTAAGGTCACAAGAGAAAGACTGCATAAATATAAGGCATTATTACTCTGATTATAAGGATGTATCAAGCATAATTTTGTGTAAGCTGTAATTATAAAGGAGAGTAATCTATAATGACAAAGGTAATACTGCAAATTACAATATATGTCATATTTGATGCTTATTTTAGTAAATGACATTAGAGATACAACATAGAAAAGAAATAACTCCAAGTGAGATGCTAAGCAGAAAAGAGAGATTTGAGCAGCTACATTGAAAAACTTGCAATGTAGAGCCATTTACTAAATGTAGGCTTGAACCAAAAGTCACTAAAAGATGAACTCTGATAGCTTATAATAAAGCACAGTGGTTTAGTAGTCTGTGCACAACATTAAAAGCAATTTGTGGCTTTGCAGTCACAATCATTATTTCTATCATAGCACATATTTCTAAATAAAGAATCCAATCCTCCAAATATCAGTTTTCTTTTAAGTGAAAGATAACTGTTAATAAATTCTACATAGCATTTTCTATAAAATGAACAAAACATTTAATAAAGCCACACTTCATTAGTTAAACCTCCTCTATTTCCAATTACCAATATTCTAATCTGTCTACATTTTATTTCTTAATTAAAGTTTCTCTGATCCATCGGAGTGTCATCAATTAAAATCAAATGAAAATTAACTGTGGCTCTGGATCCCAACACCCAATACACCATTTTCTTCAGCCAATATTGCATTCTTCCTTGAGAGTTTCTGGGTGAGTTTCATTTATCTAAAACTAAGAGAGTAATTTTACTCAAGGCAGATATACAGGGTGTGCATGGAACCCTACAAATACTATTAATTCTAATAATGAAACAGTTATTCATTTAAACTATTTCATATACTGTCCCTGTAGACACCTTAGAGCAGTCAGTTTTTCAAACCAAAATTTCCCTAAGAGTTTTGAGACACAGGTCACTTAGTGGCTCTCACAGTCTGGGGAGCCTTGAGTTTACCATCTAGGATTTAAAGCTTTGGGTAATCTAATGATACATAACTTTCTACTATTAATTTTTCACAAGTGAAACTAACTGGGTACAGGAAAAGTGCCATTGCTGGGAGTTACCACTAATAGTGCCAATAGGTAGACATGCAAGAAATGTCAGTCCTTTAGAAATCTGTCATTGACTAATGTGCAGATGAGAAACCCAGGTTCAACCCCAAGATCAAGTGGTATTTATTGTGTTTACTAAATCTCTTTTCTGTGATAAACCTACTTGTTTATTTTTTAATCATAAAACATTTCTCAATACTATTTCCACATGATAAAAGCGAGAGCACACAAGGGAGGGGTGAGGATAGGTAAGACACCTAAAAAATTAGCTAGCATTTGTTGCTCTTAACGCAGAGAAACTAAAGCAGATACCTTAAAAGCAACTGAGGCCAATAGGAAAAGGGTCCAGGAACTAGAGAAAAAATTAGACCAAGAAGAATTAACCTAGAAGGTAATACACACACACAGGAAATTAATGTGAGTCAACTCCCTGTATAGCTATCCTTATCTCAACCAGCAAAAACCCTTGTTCCTTCCTATTATTGCTTATACTCTCTCTACAACAAAATTAGAAATAAGGGCAAAATAGTTTCTGCTGGGTATTGAGGGGGTGGGGGGGAGAGGGAGGGGGCAGAGTGGGTGGCAAGGGAGGGGGTGGGGGCAGGGGGGGAGATATGACCCAAGCCTTGTATGCACATATGAATAATAAAATAATTTTAAAAAATACTATTTCCATCTCTATGTATATTTACCTCCAAAGAATATTCAGTTTATAAAAAAGTACATTCTCTTTGGACAAAATTATATCAGGTTTCTATTCTCTGCCATTGGAAAAAGGATATTCTTTGTCTTTTCAATCAACAAATATACTTCAAAAACACTGATAACCATCATATGCAGCAAACAGTATAATACTTTCAACAAATAATTTTATCTCATCTACTCCAGAAAGAAATTGTAGTTTCTCATAAGCAAAATAAATTCTTAGGATTAAAACTGAAAAGAAGCTGGCTATGGTGATGCATCCAGTACTTGGAGGCTGAGGCAGTAGGGTCTTGAGTTGGGGCCAGGCTATGCTACATAAGCAACCTTGCCTCAAAAAAAAAAAAAAGAGAGAGAAAAGTCCATGAAAGGGAGATTTTAGATTTTATAGGAACTTAACTGGAACTATTTCACCAAAAGGAACAAATTAGAACAGCAAATTTATTTGTCTTTTAATTTATGGGTTTTACATTTACTTAAATGTGTATACATTATTTGCCCCCCACCCCAATGCTTCCAGGCAGAACCTGTTCCCACCTCTTGTTCTCAGATTTTGTTGAAGAAAAGACATAAGAGATAATAAGAAAAACATAGTGTTTTTCCTAGTTTGAGATATAAACAGCTGTACAGAGAGATTTCTAGCCTTGCTTCCATGCACATGTGTATTACAACCCACACTGGTTCATCCCTACCAGACCTCTTCACTATTTCCTGGTCACCTTCCCATAGTGATCTTGCCAGTTTAAGATTACTTTGTTTGCTCCTCTACAATGAGCGCATCAACCACATTCAAGTTTTAGGTTTCTTTCCCTTTCCCTATCCCTTCCGTGCATGTTCTCCCCTTAGTGTGTGACTCATGTCCAATAATATTACTGCATTTGTTTTGGGTCTATATCTGCATATGAGGGAGAACATGTGAATTTTGGCCTTCTTAGCCTAACTTCGCTTAAGATGATGTTCTTTAGTTCCATCCATTTACCTGCAAGTGACAAAATTTCATTCTTCTTTGTGGCTGAATAAAATTCCATTGTGTATAAATATCACATTTGCTTAATCAACTTGTCAGTAATTGGCATCTTGGCTGTTTCCATAGCTTGGCTATTGTGAATAACACTGCAATAAACATGGGTGTGCAGCTGCCTTTGAAACAACCTGAGTCGCATTTCTTCAGGTATATCCCTAGGAGTGGTATTGCTAGTGAATTTATTTTATAGATGAACATAATCAAGTAAAGAGGATGACACTTCCTGAAACTAACACCTAGACCATGGCTACCAGCTTCCAGCCCAAACTTCAGAAATATTTTGAACTATAACTTTTAAGAGGACATTAAAGTTGCTTAAATGAACAATTTCCAAAGAAATACTGTACCACATTACATTCTAATCAATAATACACATATAGGCTATCTTCTGACCTAAATGGATGAGTGACTAGAATTTGGCAGATCCAGATAAAATGATGGTAAATATGTCCTTTAGATTATCTCTCTCCAACATGAAATGCCGCAGTGTTTTTATAGCTATGTAATTAAATACTGTTCAAATGCTAACATTAAAAAAAAAGTACTGATTATTTATATCTAAGATTCACTTGCTCACTCATGCAAAGCATAAAGTGCAAATTCATTCTTCTTTTATGGGTATGTTAGCAACTATGGGATTCCTTCCCTCATCTTATTTTTTTTTTAATAGTAACTTTTAGAACAAACAGTATTTAACTTAATTAATCAAAGTCACAAGATTAGTAAGTAATGGGTCTAGAGGAAAATCAGACCTATAGTATTTAAAAGGCCTTCAAAAGCCAGAAAGCTTTCTTTTCTTTAGGAGATAATAAATTTAATATTCCAAAGCACTTATATAAGAATATAATTCAAACTTAATTATATAGTACTTATAAGTAAGACAATGGCTACTTTATACCCTAAAGTTTTCCAAACTTGACTTATTAAAAAAAAAATCTTAAATAGTATTTTAAAACAAACCACAACTAAATGGGCCTTCTTCAATTCAAACTCTTTAATGAAACTACATAATTGATCTTTAAAAAATGGTCTGTTAACATTTATTAAGTACTTTCTGTATTCCAGACAGATGCTAACAACTTTGTGTGACTAACTTTAATTAAATATTAATAGTGCCTACTAATACAACTATTTCACAAACAAGAACTGAATATTAAATAGTGAAGAAATTTGACTGAGGTTCCACAGCTAAGAAATGTTGAACATAGTGATATATAGAATGCAACTTGACTCTAGAGTGCTAACTCTTCTTATATGTAGATGTCTTTGAAGTTCCACCAAGATCAACACACCTTTCCTGTGATTCTATACTAGAACTAAGATTCTTTCTCTCAGCTCCTAGGCAATGAATGAAACTGTGCCCATTCAAAGACTATGACATCAGCCTATAGAACTTTGATTGATTTTCTGTTTAGTAAAACAGAAAGCCAAAACATGTCACCTATGCCCTTTAAGCATTATCATTTGAGAAGATAAAAAATATACTTAAGGGTTAAACATGGATTTCAGATAAGCCTTATTATAATAAAGGAGCAAAGCAGGAGATAAATGATAAGGTACTGGTCTAGAAGAGGACTGAAAGAAATGGCAGGGAGCCTGAAAAGAATCTAACAAGTAAACAGGAGCACTGAATAGGTCTTCAACTCAAACGCCATTGGAGGACACAGCTTCAGACAAAGAGCATGGTAAACAGGTTGAGAGTAATAATGGCCTCAAAACAGCCACAGGATTTGACCACTGCATGGTAACTGATTTTTAAAGATTCCATGATGTGGCAAACCAGCAGGGCAGTCAGGGAACTTGAAGTTTGAGTTACTGGACTGAGAAGATGACCACTGGCAATGAAACAGAATCGAAAAGTACAAAATACTCTGGAATTTTAGGCAGGAAATAAAAGGTGAAAATAACAACATGGAATTATAAAGAATACAAGATTTTTTTTAGAATAAAGAAAAACTGAGCATGTAGGTAAGAAAGGAAAGAGAAGACTACTTACAGAATTAGACATGTAAAAGAGAAATAAGCAATTGAGCAAAAGTGCTAGGGAATCAATAGAATGGAGGATTATGATTAAAAGCATAAATAAAAGGGTGGGCTTGGCAAGGACAAGGAATTTTTTTATTTAGACATCATAAATAGTTGTAAATGAAAACACCATTTTCATATTGAAGGAAGAAGACTTGAGTAGTCTGAACATTCTGAATAAATTAAAAGCTCATGCTATTTTCCAACTAGAGATGTAGGGACAGAGTTAGATTCAGAAAAACCTAAATTGTCTGAGGTGATCAAAACAGCAAATGAAAAGAGAATGTCTTTTTAAGTTATGAAAACAACATTTCTTTTCACTTTGTTTTGCCAAGATTTCAGGAAAGAGAACTTTCTCCCAAATGGCCTTGTCCCAGACACGAACCAAAACATTTATATAAGCATCTCATTGAGTTGGCCTTTCAAAATCTATACAGTCAAAAGAAAGAAAATTTTATTCAATTTTATTGAATCTTCAAGTTTGCTGCACAGCCTCACTATGGCTGGAAATAAAAATTCCTCATAAAAATTTAAGCATAGTATGTTTCATTTTGTAATTAAAAACTTTCCCTTCAGTCATTTCTAACTCATTCTATTACCAATATATTAATGTATTTAGCCTGCAAATGATTGAGAATTCCATTTTTCTTAAACATCAACTTATATTATGAGACTATTTCAGAGTTTTAGGCACACATTTTATATGTCTTGTCAGTTGATTTTTTCAATGGTGCCTGCTTTCTGGTTTATAGTGTCATCTGTCTGTCTCCACATGGCAGAAGAAATCTCTCTGGAGTCTTTCAGAAGGACATTAATCCCATTTGTGAGAACTCTGCCCTCATAACCTAATCACCTCCCAAAGGCACTACCTCCTCTTAGTATTAACTTGGGGGTTTGAATAACAGTGTAAGAACTTTGGAGGGCCATACACATTTGTCCATTGCATGAGTGGACATCTATAATTATTCATCCTTTCAGTATCACTGAAAAAAACATACTGTCTCTAGTACCAAAGGGGAGTGTGCACTCCTTGCTAAAATTCTAGTAAAAATTAAAATTCCTTAGCCTTATTTACTATTACATTTCTAATTTGGTATTGGAAAGAAAGAATTCCAAACATAAAAGAATTACTTAGTCCATGTCCAATGCAGAAATCATTTCAGTGTTAGCCTGGCTTTCATGTAACATACATCTTTTGTCACTTATGTTTAGATGCTACAGTTTATATATGAAATTAATATTTATTCTCAAAAGAACAGCAAAGAGCTTGGAAATCAGTGCTTAATTAATTATTTAGAAATCATTAAAGTCTATCCTTGGGTTCTGGGATATCATGTAGGAATTTTGAGGGTTAGAGACATTATTAACTGAAGAAACTTCACAACTGCTATGAAGACTTGGGTTTGTTCAAGACAGAAATGAGAAAATGCTTTCAGAGAACTGGCATGCTGTTAAGAGATTCTGAAGGTGCTCAGCATGAGATAACACTGTACTGGCTGTGGTCCCCTAGCAGTTTCATTAACATAGTTGGAATGGGATCTAATTAGTAATACTGAGGTTCTATTCTTAGTGCTGAAGGGTGTGCTATTTTCTTTGGAGAACTTTTTCATCTAGAGACTCTTTGGAGAAAAGAAGTTACTTGATAAACATAATAAGAGTTTTAATAAACTAATAATTGTCTGCTTTAATATCAAGAACTATAAGATAAATTGCTCTTACCATACCACTCAAGGCACAAAGATTTCTCAATATTCAGCTGAACAAATATTCCCCATTCTTTACTTTCCCTGATTTTCTCTAGGGGATTACCTTCTATGACTTCTTGCTTGCATGACAAATCCATGTGCCTCTTGCTTACTACCAAAGCCAAAGGTGCTATACCTATCTGGTTTGGTACAATGTAGGGGGGAAGAATGAGACCTGAACTCAGCCAATAAATATTCATCTTGGGATTTTAGACTTTACTCAAGTGAAAAAAGTATAAGACTGGTGTTTGCCTTTTGCAAAATTGCATCCTGAACAGATCACTCCTGTACACTTGTTTCTTGCTTCTTCACCTTACCTTCATTCCCACCCCATTCTTAAATTCTCTATTAGCCTCCTTTTGATTTTATGAGCCCTTGTGTTTTTCCAACAAATTTCTTCTTGTTTGAGGTAGAGCTAGTTTTTGTGACTTGGAATCAAGGAGTTGTAACTATTGTAATTACCATGTCAAAACACAGATCTGCTGTGCATCAATGGAGCTGCATGGTGGGGGGCTTTGTTTCCATCACAACTACAAAGTTAAGCGATGAATTCAATAAAATAATCAATAATGGTTTCTTCTTTATATCCACGCATTGTCATAGGAAGAGATAAAACTTCCCTTTCAGTCTCAAGAATTCTAGCTGCAAAGGTTTATACATAGGAATAACATTTTTCCATTTTTATTTCTTCCCATGATTTTCTACCTCTCTACTCAAAGAAAATTTATTACTATTTCCACATCTGCATCAGCTTTTGGTTTATATGTACTTTTTCTGATGCGCATACACACAGACATACACACAAGTATATTTATTCATAGCAGAGTTTTTCCCTTCTGCTTCAATTTACACTGTTCACATCATTGAAAATCCTTTTCTATATTCAGTTTCTGGGAAGTTATCTTTTATTAACCCAGCTGACTGATTATTCCATTACTGTGAATCTAATTCAGCACTCACATACATCATTTGCATAGCGTTTTCACTCATTTTAGTATGTGAATAGTTTCAAATGTTTATATGTCCTAACTTTTTCATTAAATTTAAAGCTCCCCCAAAAGCTGGGACAAAGTGTTTTTTGCTTGTTTGTTTGTTTTGTTTTTAACTCCAACCTTTTTATTGCAGAATTCTATGCATAGTGGGGAGTGATGCTGTTGAATAACTTTTCACAAAGATATTGAGAAGATATTCAAGAGGGAGTCAAATCTTGCAAGACTATTCATGGACAATGTTTAGTAACTTCAATAGTAACCAAATGACATTTTGGTAGATTTCTAACCTATAGAATTGCTGGGCATATGCTTTTAACTTTTCCTCTCTAAAGTTAAAATTGTAGAAGAAAATAATCTGTAAAAATTAATGCCTACTGGTTTGAGAATACTAGTTTGAAATTTTAAAAACATTCAAACCAAATCAAGCTACAAGCAGCTATCAGTATTATTAGAAACATTCTATTAGTAGTTGCATGGAAATATTTCATTCGCTTCACATTCTAACAGTTGGAAGACAGTGTCTTTCCCTAGTGAGAGCCAAGATGATACTGCTTCTGATTGTCTGTATGTAATCCTTCCCTTCTTTGAGAATTCCTGGCAGATTAATATTCGGTAGCATTGTTGTTTTGTTACATAGTCAAATCACATATTCTCCATCCCTTTACTGCTTCGGGACAAGACTTATGATGTCACATTGCTCAAGGTTCTTCTACTTTATTGTTGATGGCATTAGTACTTTGTGTTAGAGCTGCTATGGAGCCCCTCTGGGTTTAATAAGCTCTCTACAATAACATCATTCATCAATTACTACATCAGTAACATGTCGCTATTGGCCAAAAAGTTCTAGATTTTTACTGAAATTTAAATAATTAACAATTGGCTTGTAATTTTAGATATTTCAGCAGCTAAAAATTATGACTATTAATTTTTGTGACTCAAAATTACTTCACGGTATAAAAATTAAAAACAAGTATGCATCCTTTATAAGTATTTGTGCCTAAAATATAGACTGAATTTTCTTTCCTTTCTTTCTTTCTCTCTCTCCTCTTTCTAAAGTCAATACCAATGGTATCATATTATTTAGCAAGTCTCACAGATAACTGTTCAACTGAAATAGGAACGTAAAGACTCCATTGTTTCCCAACCTTTTTCACTATCTTTGCCTCTAAGGAGCATGATTTTCCTCTAAGGTATGATTTTTCTAATTGCCACCCGATATGAACGCTTACTGCACTCTGTATCTGCTATGTACAGCATGTGCATCTATGCTTTATACATAAAATGAATAAATATAAGGCTGAATGACTAAATATATTTTCTAAAGTAAAGATCAAGTTAAAAAGTTTAAAAACTATCAATATTTACTTTAGCTTTATAACTACTTACTGAGCTATTAAAAAACCCATTCTTACATAGAATGTAATACATCAAATTTTATATGCAAATCAGTTTACATAAATGTATAGTGGCATAATCAATTTTTTTTAGAAAAATAATTCAAAGTTGTTATGTTTCCAGGGAAACTAAAACAACTGAAAAATTAAATTATTTTAAAAAGTTTATTTTTAAGTTCTTTTTTTTTGTAGTATTAGGTTTTGAACTCAGGACCTCATGTTTGTTAGGCAGGCATTCTACCACTTGAGCACTTTAAAAGTTTATTTTTAATGAATTTAGCTCTTGTGTCACACAAGAAAATGATATTAACTGGCTACTAGAAAATAATACAGATATTGTTAAATTTTCTTTCAGCTTCTGACATAAGTATGAATTGAACAACTTTTATAAAATTAGATATTAATACTAATTAATCTTATTTAATTTTCATAGCCTAAGACAAACACAAAAATACTCACACTCAAATGTAAATAATATCCAAAGACAGTCAATGGCAGCAAACAGGCAGAAAAGGCCACCTCTCAGGTTACAATTCAAGATTCAGAAATCAATTGGAGGTCCTCCAGTTAAGCTACATGTTTCCATAGCTTTGAAGTACTGGTCATTTTTTAATAATTTTATTAGCATATATTAGTTGTTCAGGGGGGTACATTCTAATATTTACATATATGATTACAATATATCTTAGATTTACCCCCTCCATAGTTCTTTCTTTCCCCCTCTTTCCTCCTCAATTTCAACAGGTTTCATTCTTCTATTTTCATATCTGGACACAAAACACATCCACCATTTCCCCTTTCTTATGCCTACCCACCTCCTCGTGTACCCATCCCTGGAAAAGACCTATTTTTTCCCTCCTGTCTTTCATTTTTTTAGGTGCATATTGATAGTCCAAGGGGGTTTTGTCTTGGTATGAAGAACTGGTCTTATATGCAATTTGTGTGTCTTCTACAAATTTACTCACTGTTGCCTGTGTGCTATGCAAGAAAACTGAGTGAGACAAATTAAATACTAAGATTCTGTCATGTAGAGTGAGCTTTGGAGAGATATAAGCACTCTAATCATTAAGATATTTTTGGCCCCCAAGAACCAATTTTATTTTTCCTTGGGGTGATATTGTCCCCTCTATTGAGAATGCATGATTAATTTTAAAAAGAAGAAAACAAAGCATTTTATGAATTCATGTGCCTTCCATTCTACAACTGCAATGATCATCCCTTCTTCCCTTCACATTAATTTCTTTAAAAGAGTTCTTAATAATGAGCAGCCATGAACTCCACAGCATACATTTCTCCTCAACTAAATGCAGTGTGATTTCTAGTTCTACTACTACACTGAAACACCCTGGCACTTGAGTCGCACTCTGTAATCCTTAAATTTAAAAATACCTCCGACTGTATTTGAAGGTATTGACTATCTCTTTCCCCACACCAACTTCTACAATTTGTCTCTTTTCTTGACAATTATTCCTTTTATGTTTTTCTCAATTCACTTTGGTATAATCTTTCATTGAAAGTAAGCCTTATTCCAAGGGGTTTCTAACATATTTGCTTTTCTTTTTGCTTTATACTTGCTCCTTCAAGGTAACTGCAACCATTCCCATTTCTATTATTTATTGTACACATAAAAAGTGATCAACAAATATTTTTGACTTCTGACCACTGTCCATTGCTGCTTGGA